>NW_024400692.1:0-24803 GCF_905171765.1 Bufo bufo | reverse complement strand
ATTCCCAAATTTGCCATTCTCAAAATTGTGGTGAACGGGAACAATGAGGAAAACATCTAATAAGGGACGCGGACGCGGACGTGGACATGGTCGTGGTGGTGTTAGTGGACCCTCTGGTGCTGGGAGAGGACGTGGCCGTTCTGCCACAGCCACACGTCCTAGTGAACCAACTACCTCAGGTCCCAGTAGCCAGCAGAATTTACAGCGATATTTGGTGGGGCCCAATGCCGTTCTAAGGATGGTAAGGCCTGAGCAGGTACAGGCATTAGTCAATTGGGTGGCCGACAGTGGATCCAGCACGTTCACATTATCTCCCACCCAGTCTTCTGCAGAAAGCGCACAGATGGCGCATGAAAACCAAGCCCATCACCCCCATGCATATCAGGGAAACTGTCTGAGCCTCAAGTTATGCAGCAGTCTCTTATGCTGTTTGAAGACTCTGCTGCCAGGGTTTCCCAAGGGCATCCACCTAGCCCTTCCCCAGGGGTGGAAGAGATAGAATGCACTAACGCACAACCACTTATTTTTCCTGATGATGAGGACATGGGAATACCACCTCAGCACGTCTCTGATGATGACGAAACACAGGTGCCAACTGCTGCGTCTTTCTGCAGTGTGCAGACTGAACAGGAGGTCAGGGATCAAGACTGGGTGGAAGACGATGCAGGGGACGATGAGGTCCTAGACCCCACATGGAATGAAGGTCGTGCCACTGACTTTCACAGTTCGGAGGAAGAGGCAGTGGTGAGACCGAGCCAACAGCGTAGCAAAAGAGGGAGCAGTGGGCAAAATCAGAACAGCCGCCGCCAAGAGACTCCGCCTGCTACTGACCGCCGCCATCTGGGACCAAGCACCCCAAAGGCAGCTTCAAGGAGTTCCCTGGCATGGCACTTCTTCAAACAATGTGCTGACGACAAGACCCGAGTGGTTTGCACGCTGTGCCATCAGAGCCTGAAGCGAGGCATTAACGTTCTGAACCTTAGCACAACCTGCATGACCAGGCACCTGCATGCAAAGCATGAACTGCAGTGGAGTAAACACCTTAAAAACAAGGAAGTCACTCAGGCTCCCCCTGCTACATCTTCTGCTGCTGCCGCCTCGGCCTCTTCTGCTGCTGCTGCTGCCGCCGCCTCGGCCTCTTCCTCCGCCTCTGGAGGAACGTTGGCACCTGCCGCCCAGCAAACATGGGATGTACCACCAACACCACCACCTGCGTCACCAAGCATCTCAACCATGTCACACGGCAGCGTTCAGCTCTCCATCTCACAAACATTTGAGAGAAAGCGTAAATTCTCACCTAGCCACCCTCGATCCCTGGCCCTGAATGCCAGCATTTCTAAACTACTGGCCTATGAAATGCTGTCATTTAGGCTGGTGGACACACACAGCTTCAAACAGCTCATGTCACTTGCTGTCCCACAGTATGTTGTTCCCAGACGCCACTACTTCTCCAAGAGAGCCGTGCCTTCCCTGCACAAACAAGTGTCTGATAAAAGTGTGCACTGCGCAACGCCATCTGTGGCAAGGTCCACCTAACCACAGATACGTGGACCAGTAAGCACGGCCAGAGACGCTATATCTCCCTAACTGCACACTGGGTAAATGTAGTGGCGGCTGGGCCCCAGGCGGAGAGCTATTTGGCGCACGTCCTTCCGCCGCCAAGGATCGCAGGGCAACATTCTTTGCCTCCTGTCTCCTCCTCCTCCTACTCAGCTTCCTCCTCCTCTTCTTCCACCTGCTCATCCAGTCAGCCACACACCTTCACCACCAACTTCAGCACAGCACGGGGTAAACGTCAGCAGGCCATTCTGAAACTCATATGTTTGGGGGACAGGCCCCACACCGCACAGGAGTTTTGGCGGGTATAGAACAACAGACCGACGAGTGGTTGCTGCCGGTGAGCCTCAAGCCCGACCTGGTGGTGTGCGATAATGGGCGAAATCTCGTTGCAGCTCTGGGACTAGCCGGTTTGACGCACATCCCTTGCCTGGCGCATGTGCTGAATTTGGTGGTGCAGAAGTTCATTCGCAACTACCCCGACATGTCAGAGCTGCTGCATAAAGTGCGGGCCGTCTGTTCGCTCTTCCGGCATTCACACCCTGCCGCTGCTCGCCTGTCTGCGCTACAGCGTAACTTCGGCCTTCCCGCTCACCGCCTCATATGCGACGTGCCCACCAGGTGGAACTCCACCTTGCATATGATGGACAGACTGTGCGAGCAGCAGCAGGCCATAGTGGAGTTTCAGCTGCAGCACGCACGGGTCAGTCGCACTGCAGATCAGACCCACTTCACCACCAATGACTGGGCCTCCATGCGAGACCTGTGTGCCCTGTTGTGCTGTTTCGAGTACTCCACCAACATGGCCAGTGGCGATGACGCCGTTATCAGCGTTACATCACCACTTCTATGTCTCCTTGAGAAAACACTTAGGGCGATGATGGAAGAGGAGGTGGCCCAGGAGGAAGAGGAGGAAGAGGGGTCATTTTTAGCACTTTCAGGCCAGTCTCTTCAAAGTGACTCAGAGGGAGGTTTTTTGCAACACCAGAGGCCAGGTACAAATGTGGCCAGACAGGGCCCACTACTGGAGGACGAGGAGGACGAGGATGAGGAGGAGGTGGAGGAGGATGAGGATGAAGCATGTTCACAGCGGGGTGGCACCCAAAGCAGCTCGGGCCCATCACTGGTGCGTGGCTGGGGGGAAACACAGGACGATGACGATACGCCTCCCACAGAGGACAGCTTGTCCTTACCTCTGGGCAGCCTGGCACACATGAGCGACTACATGCTGCAGTGCCTGCACAACGACAGCAGAGTTGCCCACATTTTAACGTGTGCGGACTACTGGGTTGCCACCCTGCTGGATCCCCGGTACAAAGACAATGTGCCCACCTTACTTCCTACACTGGAGCGTGATAGGAAGATGCGCGAGTACAAGCGCACGTTGGTAGACGCGCTACTGAGAGCATTCCCAAATGTCACAGGGGAACCAGTGGAAGCCCAAGGCGAAGGCAGAGGAGGAGCAAGAGGTCGCCAACGCAGCTGTGTCACGCCCAGCTCCTCTGAGGGCAGGGTTAGCATGGCAGAGGTGTGGAAAAGTTTTGTCAACACGCCACAGCTAAGTGCACCACCACCTGATACGGAACGTGTTAGCAGGAGGCAACATTTCACTAACATGGTGGAACAGTACCTGTGCACACCCCTCCACGTACTGACTGATGGTTCGGCCCCATTCAACTTCTGGGTCTCCAAATTGTCCACGTGGCCAGAGCTAGCCTTTTATGCCTTGGAGGTGCTGGTCTGCCCGGCGGCCAGCGTTTTGTCTGAACGTGTATTCAGCACGGCAGGGGGTGTCATTACAGACAAACGCAGCCGCCTGTCTACAGCCAATGTGGACAAGCTGACGTTCATAAAAATGAACCAGGCATGGATCCCACAGGACCTGTCTATCCCTTGTGCAGATTAGATATTAACTACCTCCCCTTAACAATATATTATTCTACTCCAGGGCACTTCCTCATTCAATACTATTTTTAATTTCATTTTACAATTATATTGCGGGGCAACCCAAAGTTGAATGAACCTCTCCTCTGTCTGGGTGCCGGGGCCTAAATGTGTGACAGTGGCCTGTTCCAGTGGTGGGTGACCTGAAGCCTGATTCTCTGCTATGACATGAAGACAGATTCTGCGCTGACATAAGGCCAGATTCTCTGTTACGGGACCGCTCTCCTCTGTCTGGGTGCCGTGGCCTAAATGTGTGACAGTGGCCTGTTCCAGTGGTGGGTGACGTGAAGCCTGATTCTCTGCTATGACATGAATACAGATTCCGCGCTGACATAAGACCAGATTCTCTGTTACGGGACCTCTCTCCTCTGCCTGGGTGCCTGGGCCTAAATGTGTGACAGTGGCCTGTTCCAGTGATGGCTGACGCGAAGCCTGATTCTCTGCTATGACTTGAAGACAGATTCTGCGCTGACATAAGGCCAGATTTTCTGTTACGGGACCGCTCTCCTCTGTCTGGGTGCCGGGGCCTAAATGTGTGACAGTGGCCTGTTCCAGTGGTGGGTGACGTGAAGCCTGATTCTCTGCTATGACATGAATACAGATTCTGCGCTGACATAAGGCCAGATTCTCTGTTACGGGACCTCTCTCCTCTGCCTGAGTGCCTGGGCCTAAATGTGTGACAGTTGCCTGTTCCAGTGGTGGGTGACGTGAAGCCTGATTCTCTGCTATGACATGAATACAGATTCTGCGCTGACATAAGGCCAGATTCTCTGTTACGGGACCGCTCTCCTCTGTCTGGGTGCCGGGGCCTAAATGTGTGACAGTGGCCTGTTCCAGTTGTGGTTGACGTGAAGCCTGATTCTCTGCTATGACATGAATACAGATTCTGCACTGACATAAGGCCAGATTCTCTGTTACGGGACCTCTCTCCTCTGCCTGGGTGCCTGGGCCTAAATGTGTGACAGTGGCCTGTTCCAGTGGTGGGTGACGTGAAGCCTGATTCTCTGCTATGACATGAAGACAGATTCTGCGCTGACATAAGGCCAGATTCTCTGTTACGGGACCGCTCTCCTCTGTCTGGGTGCCGGGGCCTAAATGTGTGACAGTGGCCTGTTCCAGTGGTGGGTGACGTGAAGCCTGATTCTCTGCTATGACATGAAGACAGATTCTGCGCTGACATAAGGCCAGATTCTCTGTTACGGGACCTCTCTCCTCTGCCTGGGTGCCTGGGCCTAAATGTGTGACAGTGGCCTGTTCCAGTGGTGGGTGACGTGAAGCCTGATTCTATGCTATGACATGAAGACAGATTCTGCGCTGACATAAGGCCAGATTCTCTGTTACGGGACCTCTCTCCGCTGCCTGGGTGCCTAGGCCTAAATGTGTGACAGTGTCCTGTTCCAGTGGTGGGTGACGTGAAGCCTGATTCTCTGCTATGACATGAAGACAGATTCTGCGCTGACATAAGGCCAGATTCTCTGTTACGGGACCTCTCTCCTCTGCCTGGGTGCCTGGGCCTAAATGTGTGACAGTGGCCTGTTCCAGTGATGGCTGACGCGAAGCCTGATTCTCTGCTATGACATGAAGACAGATTCTGCGCTGACATAAGGCCAGATTCTCTGTTACGGGACCGCTCTCCTCTGTCTGGGTGCCGGGGCCTAAATGTGTGACAGTGGCCTGTTCCAGTGGTGGGTGACGTGAAGCCTGATTCTCTGCTATGACATGAATACAGATTCTGCGCTGACATAAGGCCAGATTCTCTGTTACGGGACCTCTCTCCTCTGCCTGAGTGCCTGGGCCTAAATGTGTGACAGTTGCCTGTTCCAGTGGTGGGTGACGTGAAGCCTGATTCTCTGCTATGACATGAATACAGATTCTGCGCTGACATAAGGCCAGATTCTCTGTTACGGGACCGCTCTCCTCTGTCTGGGTGCCGGGGCCTAAATGTGTGACAGTGGCCTGTTCCAGTGGTGGGTGACGTGAAGCCTGATTCTCTGCTATGACATGAATACAGATTCTGCGCTGACATAAGGCCAGATTCTCCGTTACGGGACCTCTCTCCTCTGCCTGGGTGCCTGGGCCTAAATGTGTGACAGTGGCCTGTTCCAGTGGTGGGTGACGTGAAGCCTGATTCTCTGCTATGACATGAATACAGATTCTGCGCTGACATAAGGCCCGATTCTCTGTTACGGGACCGCTCTCCTCTGTCTGGGTGCCGGGGCCTAAATGTGTGACAGTGGCCTGTTCCAGTGGTGGGTGACGTGAAGCCTGATTCTCTGCTATGACATGAAGACAGATTCTGCGCTGACATAAGGCCAGATTCTCTGTTACGGGACCTCTCTCCTCTGCCTGGGTGCCTGGGCCTAAATGTGTGACAGTGGCCTGTTCCAGTGGTGGGTGACGTGAAGCCTGATTCTATGCTATGACATGAAGACAGATTCTGCGCTGACATAAGGCCAGATTCTCTGTTACGGGACCTCTCTCCGCTGCCTGGGTGCCTAGGCCTAAATGTGTGACAGTGTCCTGTTCCAGTGGTGGGTGACGTGAAGCCTGATTCTCTGCTATGACATGAAGACAGATTCTGCGCTGACATAAGGCCAGATTCTCTGTTACGGGACCTCTCTCCTCTGCCTGGGTGCCTGGGCCTAAATGTGTGACAGTGGCCTGTTCCAGTGGTGGGTGACGTGAAGCCTGATTCTCTGCTATGACATGAAGACAGATTCTGCTCTGACATAAGGCCAGATTCTCTGTTACGGGACCGCTCTCCTCTGTCTGGGTGCCGGGGCCTAAATGTGTGACAGTGGCCTGTTCCAGTGGTGGGTGACGTGAAGCCTGATTCTCTGCTATGACATGAAGACAGATTCTGCGCTGACATAAGGCCAGATTCTCTGTTACGGGACCGCTCTCCTCTGTCTGGGTGCCTGGGCCTAAATGTGTGACAGTGGCCTGTTCCAGTGGTGGGTGACGTGAAGCCTGATTCTCTGCTATGACATGAAGACAGATTCTGCGCTGACATAAGGCCAGATTCTCTGTTACGGGACCTCTCTCCTCTGCCTGGGTGCCTGGGCCTAAATGTGTGACAGTGGCCTGTTCCAGTGGTGGGTGACGTGAAGCATGATTCTCTGCTATGACATGAAGACAGATTCTGCGCTGACATAAGGCCAGATTCTCTGTTACGGGACCGCTCTCCTCTGTCTGGGTGCCGGGGCCTAAATGTGTGACAGTGGCCTGTTCCAGTGGTGGGTGACGTGAAGCCTGATTCTCTGCTATGACATGAAGACTGATTCTGCGCTGACATGAAGCCAGATTCTCTGCTATGGCATGAAGAGACTGATTCTCTGCTGACATGAAGCCAGATTCTTTGCTATGGCATGAAGAGACTGATTCTCTGCTGACGTGAAGCCAGATTCTCTGTTATGGGACCTCTGTCCAATTGATATTGGTTCATTTTAATTTTTTTAATTTTAATTTATTATTTCCCTATCCACATTTGTTTGCAGGGGATTTACCTACATGTTGCTGCCTTTTGCAGCCCTCTAGCTCTTTCCTGGGCTGTTTTACAGCCTTTTTAGTGCCCAAAAGTTCGGGTCCCCATTGACTTCAATGGGGTTCGGGTTCGGGACGAAGTTCGGTTCGGGTTCGGATCCCGAACCCGAACATTTACGGGAAGTTCGGCCGAACTTCTCGAACCCGAACATCCAGGTGTTCGCTCAACTCTACTAGTGATGCCTCCCCCCAATATCAAACTGTTTGCATAGACACATAGCTTTTGGTTCAACTGATTAAGAACTCATACACATAAACATACAGTATTTTCTTTCCAAGTCCGTTCCATTTTTTTTTTTGCGAACCATATGCGGAAACATTCATTTCAATGGGATCACAAAAAAATAAATAAAATTGAAGTTATTTTGTGTGCATTCTTTTTCCGTATATGTCCATTCCGCAAAATAATACAACATGTCCTATTATTGTCCGCATTACAGACAAGGTTATGACCGTTCTATAAGGAGCCAGCTGTTCCATTTCACAAAATACGGAATACACATGGACGTCATCCGTATTTTTTGCGGATCCGTGTTTTGCGGACTGCAAAATACATACGGTCGTGTACATGAGCCCTAAAACACAGGTTTTCTTTTGTTGATCTGAGTTGAGAACCTTTGAGTTGGTTGTAATAGTGAAGTAAGTGGTTATTATAGCAGTTTTTCCAGAAACAGTTTTAAAGAAGTGGGCAACTCACTGACTTGTATTCACAGCTGAATGTTTTGTTGTTTTTTGTTACTTTTATTTAATAAAATATTTTTTTAACCGTACGCCTTTGAAATAGAATTATACAAAAGATAGATAAAAATGTAGCAGGTTTTGTACTAGGAGATCCCATCTCTTTTCTTGAGTACTTTACTCAGCGCTGCTAAGAAATAATTAGTTGGTTACCACACCTCACAGAGTGGAACATTAGGTGAGAATGCTCTGATGTATTAGTGGTATCAGGAACCCCAGAGGAAATAATGTGACTCAATTGACAAATCAGCAAGTCTCATTCAATAAACACAGAGATGAAGCCTCTCAGCAATAGACTCCATTGTCTGTTATTGCAACTTGACAAGTTAATATACAAATTATTGGAGCTTATCAGATAGAAAGAAGAATTCACTTTTACTTGGGTAAATAGTCTATATAAAAGAAGCTTTTGAGTTATCCACATATGATAGTTGATTATACAGATTTAAAACAGTTTCACAATTTTATTACAATTTTATAAAGCTGCAGTATTGTGTAATTTGAACCTACGGTGCGACTTTCATGTAACCTTCACATCTAAGTCAGAGCTTTGACTTTGATGGAAAAAATCTTGATGGAACCCTGTGTAGACCCTTTTGAGCCTTACGCTGTTAATACACAATGTAAAACTTCATCATCCTAGGGAGCATTCATACAAACAACCCCACTAAAAAGATAACTGACTAAACTGTCTAATCAAAGATAATAAAAATTGTGTTCCCTACCTGGGCTCGTGTAAATTTGCAGATGATTGGTCAAAATTGGTCAATCAAGCCACACATTTATGTAATCTTTGACAACATATTCTTTAAAACCCCCCTAAAAAGATAAGATACAATAAAATGCAATATAATGCTCTGGTTATATCAACTGAAACGCATAAATTAGCATAGGTGTAAACCAACACTCTCAGTTGCAGTGTGTATCCTGTTAAATCATATTGGGGATACTGTCTCTTTAAATGTGAATGAAAATGGTAACCGAGTCCGTTTGTATCAAATTTCAATGTCCACAGTATAATGGTTCACTTGGCTCTGTGTCCCAAACGAACTGCACTCTGCAATCACTGCAAATGCTGTTAGGGAATATCCCTGTATATGATTTTATCTTCAATAGTCTTTTCGCCGACTTGTGATGCGGCCTTCAACAGTGTATTACAGATTCTATTTCAGGGAGATGTAGCTTACCCCTATAGATGCGTCTTCCGCGTCCTCAGCCGTCCGATATGACCGCTCGTTGCCGCTCACTCTTGGCGTCCTCGCTCTCTGGTTTGAATACGTCACACGTGATGTCCCAGAGATATCGCGAGACTTGGCAGCTTACTTCCAATGCACCTGGAAGTAGGTGCTTTTGATGAGGTGAACAAATGGAGCGCTCCACTTATGAAGATTAATCCGAATCTGTTAGATGATATCCAGAATGTTGCTGTAGACAGGGATATAACGCTAAACGCGTTTCGAAGACTTCCGTCCTCTTCCTCAGTAGCTATATCCCTGTTAGAATATCCTCCCCTTTTATACCATCACAGGTAAACCACAAAATCTGGTTTGGAATCTCAAATTTGCATCATGCGATTTTCATGCGTTTTTGTTGCGGTTTTAAAAACGCATATGCGTTTTTCATTGTATTTAAACCGCAACCTTTTAATTAGTCCTTATGACCCCAAAGCATGATAGTAATACAGTCTAAAATCTATAAAACATCTAAAAATGTAAAATACTATATTAAAAATGTAGGAAGTGCATGTTTAAGCACAGACAAATAAGAACAAGGTAATAATAACTACAGTGTAGAAATATCTTCTCATATATCTTACACCATTTCCAATTCTACTGAATATATTGAATATAAGATATATGAGAAGATATTTCTACACTGTAGTTATTATTACCTTGTTCTTATTTGTCTGTGCTTAAACATGCACTTCCTACATTTTTAATATAGTATTTTACATTTTTAGATGTTTTATAGATTTTAGACTGTATTACTATCATGCTTTGGGGTCATAAGGACTAATTAAAAGGTTGCGGTTTGAATACAATGAAAAACGCATATGCGTTTTTTAAAACCGCAACAAAAACGCATGAAAATCGCATGATGCAAATTTGAGATTCCAAACCAGATTTTGTGGTTTACCTGTGATGGTATAAAAGGGGAGGATATTCTAACAGGGATATAGCTACTGAGGAAGAGGACGGAAGTCTTCGAAACGCGTTTAGCGTTATATCCCTGTCTACAGCAACATTCTGGATATCATCTAACAGATTCGGATTAATCTTCATAAGTGGAGCGCTCCATTTGTTCACCTCATCAAAAGCACCTACTTCCAGGTGCATTGGAAGTAAGCTGCCAAGTCTCGCGATATCTCTGGGACATCACGTGTGACGTATTCAAACCAGAGAGCGAGGACGCCAAGAGTGAGCGGCAACGAGCGGTCATATCGGACGGCTGAGGACGCGGAAGACGCATCTATAGGGGTAAGCTACATCTCCCTGAAATAGAATCTGTAATACACTGTTGAAGGCCGCATCACAAGTCGGCGAAAAGACTATTGAAGATAAAATCATATACAGGGATATTCCCTAACAGCATTTGCAGTGATTGCAGAGTGCAGTTCGTTTGGGACACAGAGCCAAGTGAACCATTATACTGTGGACATTGAAATTTGATACAAACGGACTCGGTTACCATTTTCATTCACATTTAAAGAGACAGTATCCCCAATATGATTTAACAGGATACACACTGCAACTGAGAGTGTTGGTTTACACCTATGCTAATTTATGCGTTTCAGTTGATATAACCAGAGCATTATATTGCATTTTATTGTATCTTATCTTTTTAGGGGGGTTTTAAAGAATATGTTGTCAAAGATTACATAACTTTCTGCGACCACTCCACTGTGAGCGGTTAGGCGTTTAATAAATTATTGTTTGATGTGTACCACATAGCGAGTGCCAGTCGTTCTTCCATTTTATTTACTTTGCATTTCTGGACTGTTTGAGTGAGCAGTCCCTCGACTAGAGCACCCTTACCTTACTGAGGAGGGTGGTGAGCTATCCACTAATTTTCTACAAGCCACACATTTGTCAGTTGACCACAGAAAATTTTCCACACTAATAGATCACATTTTTGCAGAAAGAAGTCTACCATTGGCCAACTGTTTGTTTTCAAATTTTGGTCAAATGGTGGTTGGCCAAAAACAGACATTTTGGCCGACATATCTTATGTGTATGACAACTTTAGGCTGTGTTTACGCTGACATCCTGATTCCGAATTTACAAGATCAAGGACACGTATGATGGATGCTATGATTAGCCATGGTAATTAAAGGGAATCCTTCACCTCCCCTGAACCCTAAGGCTGGTTTCACACGGGTGTTGCGGATTGGGGCCGGTGGCGTTCAGAGTGCGTTCAGTGAAACTCGCACTATTTTGCAAGCAAGTTCAGTCAGTTTTGTCTGCGGTTGCGTGTAGTTGTTCAGTATTTTCCGCGCGGGTGCAATGCGTTTTGATGCGTTTTTCACGCGCGTGATAAAAAACGGAATGTTTACAAACAACATCTCTTAGCAACCATCAGTGAAAAACGCATCGCACCCGCACTTGCTTCCGGATACAATGCGTTTTTCACGCAGCCCTATTCACTTCTATGGGGCCAGGGCTGCGTGAAAAACGCAGAATATAGAACATGCTGCGATTTTCACACAACACAGAACTGATGCGTGAAAAACAACGCTTATGTGCACAGACCCATTGAAATGAATGGGTCAGGATTCAGTGCGGGTGCTATGCGTTCACGTCACGTATTGCACCCGTGCGGAAAACTCGCTCGTGTGAAAGGGACCTTAGTGTAAAACCTTAAATCAGTACAACATGAATAGTACTGCTCACCCCTGACTCCAGTTCACTGTGTTATATGTCCATGTCCACCCTTGTTCCCATGCTATGTGCCCACAAACCAGCGCTGGAATATATTGAGAGGACTCATCCTGGAGTCATCTCTATTTTGTGCACATGCTTATGAGTCCTCGCAATGTACAGTATTCTAGAGCTGGTTTGCAAGCACACATGTAGTAACACGCTTAATAGGGTTCAAAGGAGGTGACAGATTACCTTTAAAGATGTGATTTTTTTACCTCCTTCTAACAGGTCAGACACAAAAAAAACATATATTTCTTCTAGAAATGAGCAAAGTATTGGAAAATTTGATATAGCTGCTTCACAAAGCACATTTCTATGTAAGTAGTGGGTGCAATGACTAGGGGGCTGCAATTGCACCATTCTCCATCCTTGTACCCCTCAGATGCCGCGATCATACATGTTTGTGGTATCTGACAGTAGAAACACAGTGTAAAATTAACAGAACAATAAGTTAAATCATACTTACCTCCTCCATTTGCTCATGACGGGCCGGCCGCCACATCTTGATTGAAGATATAGCGAGAAATCTTGCGTGGCCCGAGGAGACGTCATCACGCCGGCTGGCTTGTTGATGTCATACGTCACCGCGCATGTGATTTTGTGCAAGATTTTCAATCAAGATGGCAACCGCCAGCCTGTCGCAAGCAAATGGAGGATGTAAGTATGTTTTTTTTTGTTTTGTTTATAGTATATCAGGTCAAATCAATTCGCTACCATGAAGCACAAGAAAATTTGGATTAAATTCCACTTTGTTGGGTTCAATTCTCTCAACACTAATTGCTTCTGATCCCTCCCCCCTAGTATAATTCCAGGTTGTGCCCCTGGTTCTCACATTTGGTTTCTTATTGAAAATACTTCCCTCCATAATGTTATTTAACCTTTTAATATATTCAGTGGTTTTGATCATGTCACCCCTCTCCTTGTAGTACAAAAGGATCTGGCATGTTGAAATTCAGCATGCTGATCCTCATTGCCTCTTCCAACTTTTCCATTAGGAGACTGTTGGGGGGTCTCCATGCACATTATTTTGTAACAGAATCTTTTTGCAACTTTTAGAAGAATATGTAAACAGATTTAAACTTGTTGGAGAGCCTCATGATTGTAACCGTTTCAGTACTGAGACACTTTTTATCTTAAATCCCAGAACGATTTTTGCAAGTCTGACATATGCCATTTTATGTGGTAATAACTCTGGATTTCTTTTACTTATCCAAGCCATTCTGAGACTGTTTTCTCATGACACATTGTTCTTCATGTTAGTGATAAAAAAAAATATAAATAATTTACCCAAAAACTTAGAAAAATTCCTAAATTTGAATTTATCTTATTTTAACCCCTTAAGGACACGGCCATATTTCACTTTATGTGGTGATAACTTTAAAACGCTTATCCAGGCCAGTAAAAAAAAAAAAAAAAACATTTTTATTTATAAAAAATACCAAATTTTCCAAAATTTTAAAAAAATTTGCAAATTTCCAAATTTCTATTTCTCTACTTTTATAATAGATAGTAATTCCTCCAAATTTTTTTATTATTTTACATTCCCCATATGTCTACTTCATGTTTAGATCATTTTGGGAATGCCATTTTATTTTTGGGGGACGTTAGAAGGCTTAGAAGTTTAGAAGCAAATCTTGAAATTTTTCTGAAATTTTCAAAAATCCACTTTTTTAAGGACCAGTTCAGGTCTGAAGTCACTTTGTGAGGCTTACATAATTGAAACCACCCAAAAATGACCCCATTCTAGAAACTACACCCCTCAAGGTATTCAAAACTGATTTTACAAACTTTGTTAACCCTCTAGGTGTTCCATCAATTCTTTTACAGTTACAAAGCAAGGGTTAACAGCCAAACAAAACTCAATATTTATGGCCCTGATTCTGTAGTTTACAGAAACACCTCATATGTCGTTGTAAACTGCTGTACGGGCACACGGCAGGGCACAGAAGGAAAGGAATGCCATACGGTTTTTGGAAGGCAGATTTTGCTGGACTGTTTTTTTTTTATACCATGTCCCATTTGAAGCCCCCCTGATGCACCCCTAGACTAGAAAATCCAAAAAAGTGACCCCATTTTAGAAACTACACCCCTCAAGGTATTCAAAACGGATTTTACAAACTTTTTTTAACCCTTTAGGTGTTCCACAAGAATTAATAGAAAATAGAGATACAATTTCAAAATTTCACTTTTTTGGCAGATTTTCCATTTTAATAATTTTTTTCCAGTTACAAAGCAAGGGTTAACAGCCAAACAAAACTTAATATTTATGGCTCTGATTCAGCAGTTTACAGCAGCCTTTGGCTGTGCGGGCATGTTGGGAGTTGTAGTTTTGCAACAGCTGGAGGCACACTGGTTGGGAAACACTGGGTTAGATCATGTGGTATTTTTATAGAGCAGGTTGTCAAGGATGCGACAATACAAAATATGACTACTTTTTTGGGTTGTTTGTTTCAGTTTTACATAAAAAAGCATTATTTTTTTTTTTTATAATTCTTTAGTGTCTCCACATTCTGAAAGCCATAGTTTTATTTATTTTTTGGGCGACTGTCTTGTGTAGGGGCTATTTTTTTGGGGGATGAGATGATGGTTTGATTGGCACTATTTTGGGGTGCTTATGACTTTTTGATCGCTTGGTATTACACTTTTTGTGATGTAAGGTGATAAAAAATTGCTTTTCTTACACCGTTTTTTTTTTTTTACAGTATTCACCTGAGGGGTTAGGTCACATGATATTTTTATAGAGCAGGTAATTTCGGACGTGGCAATACCTAATATGTATACTTTTTTTTATTTTTGCACAGTTTTTTTTAAGTTTTACACAATGATTTCATTTTTGAAACAAAAAAAATCATGTTTTAGTGTCTCCATAGTCTGAGAGCAATATTTTTTTCAGTTTTTCGGCGATTATCTTAGGTAGGGTCTCATTTTTTGTGGGATGAGATGCTGGTTTGATTGGCCCTATTTTGGGGTGCATATGACTTTTTGATAGCTTGCTATTACACTTTTTGTGATGTAAGGTGACTAAAAATTGCTTTTTTTACACCGTTTATTTATTATTATTTTTTACGGTATTTACCTGAGGGGTTAGGTCATGTGATATTTTTATAGAGCAGGTTATTACGGACGCGGCGATACTTAATATGTTTACTTTTTAAAATTTACTTAAGTTTTACACAATAACAGCTTTTTTAAAACAAAAAAAAATATGTTTTAGTGTCTCCATATTCTGAGCCATAGTTTTTTTTATTGTGACGGTTAGATTGGTACTATTTTGATGCGCTGCCTTCCCTGCTATCGGGTCCCCGTCACAGCAGCACGGGGACCCGATAGCCACTGCACTCACCGCCGGAACCACCCGGAAACGCCACAAACCGCAGGTCTGAATTGACAGGACCCCCCCCCGCGCATTGTCCCAGGGTGCCTGCTGATTGATTTGAGCAGGCACACAGTTCCAATCACCCCCGCGCAGCGGTGATCGGAACTACACATGACGTACCGGTACGTCATATGTCCCCAACAAGTTAGGACAGATAGTGATACCTCATAAAACAGTTATTACTTTACATTTTCTATATGTCTACTTTATGTTTGCATCATTTTGTAATTTTCCAAAACCCACTTTTTTTAAGGACTAGTGTTGAGCGAACAGTTCGAGCATAGTTCGGGTCCGTACCGAATTTTGGGGTGTTCGTGACACGGACCCGAACCCGAACTTTTTCGTAAAAGTTCGGGTTCGTCGTTCGGCATGTATTTTGGCGCATTTTGAAAGGCTGCAAAGCAGCCAATCAACATGCATCATACTACTTGCCCTAAGATGCCATCGCAGCCATGCCTACTATTGGCAAGGCTGTGATTGGCCAAGTGCAGCATGTGACTCAGCCTCTTTATAAGCTTGTGCGCACGTCGGGACGTGCTCACTCCCGATGTGAATAGAACAGGGATAGACGCAGCTGATGCTAGGGCGAGAATAGGCAGGGATAATTGAATAACTGGAAGCAAATTTCTCTCCTCCACCTGTGATTCATCTGAACAACTGCAGCTGAGCTGCTTTTTTGATAGGGATTGGCTATTTTTAGAGTGGCCAGAGTGATTTTTCCATCCACATGTACCTGGGCTGACCGCCGGCCGCCATTTTGCGACTTGTAGTGCTGCAGCAGAAGCTGCCACAGTGTGCATTCCAAAGCTCCAAACAAGTCAGACATCTACACCTGGGATTCAGACCAATAGCGATTTAGCAGCACAGTCCAAGGCTATTTTTTTTAAAGGTTGTGCAGACCATTTTGTGGCACATGTTACTGGGCTGATAGGCGGCGGCCATCTTGGGACTAGTGCTGCAGCACAATCTCTCCCAACGTCCATTAATCACTTGTAATAGTGGTCTGTGCCATAGAAATCCTACATCAGGGACTTGGGTGTGCTTGTGTCACCCCTACTAATACCAGTCCACCTGTAATCCATACAGTGAAAAGCCATAAAGTATTCCAGTGAGGGAATTTTTTTTTTATTTAAAAAAGGCCAAGTTAGTTTATCTGGTGTTCAATATACTAGATACAGTTAGGCCTGCGTTTCATACATCTGGAATTAGCAAACTAATGTGCTGGGGTTGGGAAAACATATATGTACCCATACTAGAATCTGTCAAAGAAAGCGGTACTCACATATAACAGTCATTCCATCTGTAATCCATACAGTCAAAAGACTGAAAGTATTCCAGTGAGGGAATTTTTTTTATTTAAAAAAGGCCAAGTTAGTTTATCTGGCGTTCAATATACTAGATACAGTTAGGCCTGCGTTTCATACATCTGGAATTAGCAAACTAATGTGCTGGGGTTGGGAAAACATATATGTACCCATACTAGAATCTGTCAAAGAAAGCGGTACTCACATATAACAGTCATTCCATCTGTAATCCATACAGTCAAAAGACTGAAAGTATTCCAGTGAGGGAATTTTTTTTATTTAAAAAAGGCCAAGTTAGTTTATCTGGCGTTCAATATACTAGATACAGTTAGGCCTGCGTTTCATACATCTGGAATTAGCAAACTAATGTGCTGGGGTTGGGAAAACATATATGTACCCATACTAGAATCTGTCAAAGAAAGCGGTACTCACATATAACAGTCATTCCATCTGTAATCCATACAGTCAAAAGACTGAAAGTATTCCAGTGAGGGAATTTTTTTTATTTAAAAAAGGCCAAGTTAGTTTATCTGGCGTTCAATATACTAGATACAGTTAGGCCTGCGTTTCATACATCTGGAATTAGCAAACTAATGTGCTGGGGTTGGGAAAACATATATGTACCCATACTAGAATCTGTCAAAGAAAGCGGTACTCACATATAACAGTCATTCCATCTGTAATCCATACAGTCAAAAGACTGAAAGTATTCCAGTGAGGGAATTTTTTTTATTTAAAAAAGGCCAAGTTAGTTTATCTGGCGTTCAATATACTAGATACAGTTAGGCCTCCGTTTCATACATCTGGAATTAGCAAACTAATGTGCTGGGGTTGGGAAAACATATATGTACCCATACTAGAATCTGTCAAAGAAAGCGGTACTCACATATAACAGTCATTCCATCTGTAATCCATACAGTCAAAAGACTGAAAGTATTCCAGTGAGGGGATTTTTTTTATTTAAAAAAGGCCAAGTTAGTTTATCTGGCGTTCAATATACTAGATACAGTTAGGCCTGCGTTTCATACATCTGGAATTAGCAAACTAATGTGCTGGGGTTGGGAAAACATATATGTACCCATACTAGAATCTGTCAAAGAAAGCGGTACTCACATATAACAGTCATTCCATCTGTAATCCATACAGTCAAAAGACTGAAAGTATTCCAGTGAGGGGATTTTTTTTATTTAAAAAAGGCCAAGTTAGTTTATCTGGCGTTCAATATACTAGATACAGTTAGGCCTGCGTTTCATACATCTGGAATTAGCAAACTAATGTGCTGGGGTTGGGAAAACATATATGTACCCATACTAGAATCTGTCAAAGAAAGCGGTACTCACATATAACAGTCATTCCATCTGTAATCCATACAGTCAAAAGACTGAAAGTATTCCAGTGAGGGGATTTTTTTTATTTAAAAAAGGCCAAGTTAGTTTATCTGGCGTTCAATATACTAGATACAGTTAGGCCTGCGTTTCATACATCTGGAATTAGCAAACTAATGTGCTGGGGTTGGGAAAACATATATGTACCCATACTAGAATCTGTCAAAGAAAGCGGTACTCACATATAACAGTCATTCCATCTGTAATCCATACAGTCAAAAGACTGAAAGTATTCCAGTGAGGGAATTTTTTTTTATTTAAAAAAGGCCAAGTTAGTTTATCTGGCGTTCAATATACTAGATACAGTTAGGCCTGCGTTTCATACATCTGGAATTAGCAAACTAATGTGCTGGGGTTGGGAAAACATATATGTACCCATACTAGAATCTGTCAAAGAAAGCGGTACTCACATATAACAGTCATTCCATCTGTAATCCATACAGTCAAAAGACTGAAAGTATTCCAGTGAGGGGATTTTTTTTATTTAAAAAAGGCCAAGTTAGTTTATCTGGCGTTCAATATACTAGATACAGTTAGGCCTGCGTTTCATACATCTGGAATTAGCAAACTAATGTGCTGGGGTTGGGAAAACATATATGTACCCATACTAGAATCTGTCAAAGAAAGCGGTACTCACATATAACAGTCATTCCATCTGTAATCCATACAGTCAAAAGACTGAAAGTATTCCAGTGAGGGGATTTTTTTATTTAAAAAAGGCCAAGTTAGTTTATCTGGCGTTCAATATACTAGATACAGTTAGGCCTGCGTTTCATACATCTGGAATTAGCAAACTAATGTGCTGGGGTTGGGAAAACATATATGTACCCATACTAGAATCTGTCAAAGAAAGCGGTACTCACATATAACAGTCATTCCATCTGTAATCCATACAGTCAAAAGACTGAAAGTATTCCAGTGAGGGAATTTTTTTTATTTAAAAAAGGCCAAGTTAGTTTATCTGGCGTTCAATATACTAGATACAGTTAGGCCTGCGTTTCATACATCTGGAATTAGCAAACTAATGTGCTGGGGTTGGGAAAACATATATGTACCCATACTAGAATCTGTCAAAGAAAGCGGTACTCACATATAACAGTCATTCCATCTGTAATCCATACAGTCAAAAGACTGAAAGTATTCCAGTGAGGGAATTTTTTTTATTTAAAAAAGGCCAAGTTAGTTTATCTGGCGTTCAATATACTAGATACAGTTAGGCCTGCGTTTCATACATCTGGAATTAGCAAACTAATGTGCTGGGGTTGGGAAAACATATATGTACCCATACTAGAATCTGTCAAAGAAAGCGGTACTCACATATAACAGTCATTCCATCTGTAATCCATACAGTCAAAAGACTGAAAGTATTCCAGTGAGGGGATTTTTTTTATTTAAAAAAGGCCAAGTTAGTTTATCTGGCGTTCAATATACTAGATACAGTTAGGCCTGCGTTTCATACATCTGGAATTAGCAAACTAATGTGCTGGGGTTGGGAAAACATATATGTACCCATACTAGAATCTGTCAAAGAAAGCGGTACTCACATATAACAGTCATTCCATCTGTAATCCATACAGTCAAAAGACTGAAAGTATTCCAGTGAGGGGATTTTTTTTATTTAAAAAAGGCCAAGTTAGTTTATCTGGCGTTCAATATACTAGATACAGTTAGGCCTGCGTTTCATACATCTGGAATTAGCAAACTAATGTGCTGGGGTTGGGAAAACATATATGTACCCATACTAGAATCTGTCAAAGAAAGCGGTACTCACATATAACAGTCATTCCATCTGTAATCCATACAGTCAAAAGAATGAAAGTATTCCAGTGAGGGGATTTTTTTTATTTAAAAAAGGCCAAGTTAGTTTATCTGGCGTTCAATATACTAGATACAGTTAGGCCTGCGTTTCATACATCTGGAATTAGCAAACTAATGTGCTGGGGTTGGGAAAACATATATGTACCCATACTAGAATCTGTCAAAGAAAGCGGTACTCACATATAACAGTCATTCCATCTGTAATCCATACAGTCAAAAGACTGAAAGTATTCCAGTGAGGGGATTTTTTTTATTTAAAAAAGGCCAAGTTAGTTTATCTGGCGTTCAATATACTAGATACAGTTAGGCCTGCGTTTCATACATCTGGAATTAGCAAACTAATGTGCTGGGGTTGGGAAAACATATATGTACCCATACTAGAATCTGTCAAAGAAAGCGGTACTCACATATAACAGTCATTCCATCTGTAATCCATACAGTCAAAAGACTGAAAGTATTCCAGTGAGGGGATTTTTTTTATTTAAAAAAGGCCAAGTTAGTTTATCTGGCGTTCAATATACTAGATACAGTTAGGCCTCCGTTTCATACATCTGGAATTAGCAAACTAATGTGCTGGGGTTGGGAAAACATATATGTACCCATACTAGAATCTGTCAAAGAAAGCGGTACTCACATATAACAGTCATTCCATCTGTAATCCATACAGTCAAAAGACTGAAAGTATTCCAGTGAGGGAATTTTTTTTATTTAAAAAAGGCCAAGTTAGTTTATCTGGCGTTCAATATACTAGATACAGTTAGGCCTGCGTTTCATACATCTGGAATTAGCAAACTAATGTGCTGGGGGTTGGGAAAACATATATGTCCCATACTCGAAACTGTCAAAGAAAGCGGGGGTACTCACATATAACGTCATTCCTTCTGTAATCCATACAGTCAAAAGACTGAAAAGATTCCAGTGAGGGAATTTTTTTAATTTAAAAAAGGCCAAGTTAGTTTATCTGGCTTTCAATATACTAGATTACAGTTAGGGCCTGCGTTTCATACATCTGGATATTAGCAAACATAATGTGCTGGGGTTGGGAAAACATATATGTACCACAACTAGAATCTGTCAAAGGAAGCGGGTACTCACATATAACAGTCATTCCTTCTGTAATCCATACAGTCAAAAGACTGAATAGTATTCCAAGTGAGGGTGATTTTTTTTATTTATAAAAGGCCATGTTAGTTTATCTGGCGTTTCATTATACTAGATACAGTAGGCCTGCGTTTCATACATCTGGAATTAGCAAAACTAATGTGCTGGGGTTGGGAAAACAGTAATGTACCCATACTAGAATCTGTCAAAGAAAGCGGTACTCACATATAACAGTCATTCCATCTGTAATCCATACAGTCAAAAGACTGAAAGTATTCCAGTGAGGGGATTTTTTTTATTTAAAAAAGGCCAAGTTAGTTTATCTGGCGTTCAATATACTAGATACAGTAAGAGGCCTGCGTTCATACATCTGGAATTAGCAAACTAATGTGCTGGGGTTGGGAAAACATATATGTACCCATACTAGAATCTGTCAAAGAAAGCGGTACTCACATATAACAGTCATTCCATCTGTAATCCATACAGTCAAAAGACTGAAAGTATTCCAGTGAGGGAATTTTTTTTATTTAAAAAAGGCCAAGTTAGTTTATCTGGCGTTCAATATACTAGATACAGTTAGGCCTGCGTTTCATACATCTGGAATTAGCAAACTAATGTGCTGGGGTTGGGAAAACATATATGTACCCATACTAGAATCTGTCAAAGAAAGCGGTACTCACATATAACAGTCATTCCATCTGTAATCCATACAGTCAAAAGACTGAAAGTATTCCAGTGAGGGAATTTTTTTTATTTAAAAAAGGCCAAGTTAGTTTATCTGGCGTTCAATATACTAGATACAGTTAGGCCTGCGTTTCATACATCTGGAATTAGCAAACTAATGTGCTGGGGTTGGGAAAACATATATGTACCCATACTAGAATCTGTCAAAGAAAGCGGTACTCACATATAACAGTCATTCCATCTGTAATCCATACAGTCAAAAGACTGAAAGTATTCCAGTGAGGGAATTTTTTTTATTTAAAAAAGGCCAAGTTAGTTTATCTGGCGTTCAATATACTAGATACAGTTAGGCCTGCGTTTCATACATCTGGAATTAGCAAACTAATGTGCTGGGGTTGGGAAAACATATATGTACCCATACTAGAATCTGTCAAAGAAAGCGGTACTCACATATAACAGTCATTCCATCTGTAATCCATACAGTCAAAAGACTGAAAGTATTCCAGTGAGGGAATTTTTTTTATTTAAAAAAGGCCAAGTTAGTTTATCTGGCGTTCAATATACTAGATACAGTTAGGCCTGCGTTTCATACATCTGGAATTAGCAAACTAATGTGCTGGGGTTGGGAAAACATATATGTACCCATACTAGAATCTGTCAAAGAAAGCGGTACTCACATATAACAGTCATTCCATCTGTAATCCATACAGTCAAAAGACTGAAAGTATTCCAGTGAGGGAATTTTTTTTATTTAAAAAAGGCCAAGTTAGTTTATCTGGCGTTCAATATACTAGATACAGTTAGGCCTGCGTTTCATACATCTGGAATTAGCAAACTAATGTGCTGGGGTTGGGAAAACATATATGTACCCATACTAGAATCTGTCAAAGAAAGCGGTACTCACATATAACAGTCATTCCATCTGTAATCCATACAGTCAAAAGACTGAAAGTATTCCAGTGAGGGAATTTTTTTTATTTAAAAAAGGCCAAGTTAGTTTATCTGGCGTTCAATATACTAGATACAGTTAGGCCTGCGTTTCATACATCTGGAATTAGCAAACTAATGTGCTGGGGTTGGGAAAACATATATGTACCCATACTAGAATCTGTCAAAGAAAGCGGTACTCACATATAACAGTCATTCCATCTGTAATCCATACAGTCAAAAGACTGAAAGTATTCCAGTGAGGGAATTTTTTTTATTTAAAAAAGGCCAAGTTAGTTTATCTGGCGTTCAATATACTAGATACAGTTAGGCCTGCGTTTCATACATCTGGAATTAGCAAACTAATGTGCTGGGGTTGGGAAAACATATATGTACCCATACTAGAATCTGTCAAGAAAGCGGTACTCACATATAACAGTCATTCCATCTGTAATCCATACAGTCAAAAGACTGAAAGTATTCCAGTGAGGGAATTTTTTTTATTTAAAAAAGGCCAAGTTAGTTTATCTGGCGTTCAATATACTAGATACAGTTAGGCCTGCGTTTCATACATCTGGAATTAGCAAACTAATGTGCTGGGGTTGGGAAAACATATATGTACCCATACTAGAATCTGTCAAAGAAAGCGGTACTCACATATAACAGTCATTCCATCTGTAATCCATACAGTCAAAAGACTGAAAGTATTCCAGTGAGGGAATTTTTTTTATTTAAAAAAGGCCAAGTTAGTTTATCTGGCGTTCAATATACTAGATACAGTTAGGCCTGCGTTTCATACATCTGGAATTAGCAAACTAATGTGCTGGGGTTGGGAAAACATATATGTACCCATACTAGAATCTGTCAAAGAAAGCGGTACTCACATATAACAGTCATTCCATCTGTAATCCATACAGTCAAAAGACTGAAAGTATTCCAGTGAGGGATTTTTTTTATTTAAAAAAGGCCAAGTTAGTTTATCTGGCGTTCAATATACTAGATACAGTTAGGCCTGCGTTTCATACATCTGGAATTAGCAAACTAATGTGCTGGGGTTGGGAAAACATATATGTACCCATACTAGAATCTGTCAAAGAAAGCGGTACTCACATATAACAGTCATTCCATCTGTAATCCATACAGTCAAAAACTGGAAGTATTCCAGTGAGGGAATTTTTTTTATTTAAAAAGGCCAAGTTAGTTTATCTGGCGTTCAATACTAGATACAGTTAGGCCTGCGTTTCATACATCTGGAATTAGCAAACTAATGTGCTGGGGTTGGGAAAACATAATGTACCCATACTAGAATCTGTCAAAGAAAGCGGTACTCACATATAACAGTCATTCCATCTGTAATCCATACAGTCAAAAGACTGAAAGTATTCCAGTGAGGGAATTTTTTTTATTTAAAAAAGGCCAAGTTAGTTTATCTGGCGTTCAATATACTAGATACAGTTAGGCCTGCGTTTCATACATCTGGAATTAGCAAACTAATGTGCTGGGGTTGGGAAAACATATATGTACCCATACTAGAATCTGTCAAAGAAAGCGGTACTCACATATAACAGTCATTCCATCTGTAATCCATACAGTCAAAAGACTGAAAGTATTCCAGTGAGGGAATTTTTTTTATTTAAAAAAGGCCAAGTTAGTTTATCTGGCGTTCAATATACTAGATACAGTTAGGCCTGCGTTTCATACATCTGGAATTAGCAAACTAATGTGCTGGGGTTGGGAAAACATATATGTACCCATACTAGAATCTGTCAAAGAAAGCGGTACTCACATATAACAGTCATTCCATCTGTAATCCATACAGTCAAAAGACTGAAAGTATTCCAGTGAGGGAATTTTTTTTATTTAAAAAAGGCCAAGTTAGTTTATCTGGCGTTCAATATACTAGATACAGTTAGGCCTGCGTTTCATACATCTGGAATTAGCAAACTAATGTGCTGGGGTTGGGAAAACATATATGTACCCATACTAGAATCTGTCAAAGAAAGCGGTACTCACATATAACAGTCATTCCATCTGTAATCCATACAGTCAAAAGACTGAAAGTATTCCAGTGAGGGAATTTTTTTTATTTAAAAAAGGCCAAGTTTAGTTTATCTGGCGTTCAATAACTAGATACAGTTAGGCCTGCGTTTCATACATCTGGAATTAGCAAACTAATGTTGCTGGGGTTGGGAAAACATATATGTACCATACTAGAATCTGTCAAAGAAAGCGGTACTCACATATAACAGTCATTCCATCTGTAATCCATACAGTCAAAAGACTGAAAGTATTCCAGTGAGGGAATTTTTTTTTATTTAAAAAGGCCAAGTTAGTTTATCTGGCGTTCATAATACTAGATACAGTTAGGCCTGCGTTTCATACATCTGGAATATAGCAAAAATGTGCTTGGGGAAAAACATAAATGTACCCATACTAGAATCTGTCAAAGAAAGCGGTACTCACATATAACAGTCATTCCTCTGTATCCATACAGTCAAAAGACTGA
>NW_024400691.1:0-24798 GCF_905171765.1 Bufo bufo | reverse complement strand
TTACGGGACCTCTCTCCTCTGCCTGGGTGCCTGGGCCTAAATGTGTGACAGTGGCCTGTTCCAGTGGTGGGTGACGTGAAGCCTGATTCTCTGCTATGACATGAAGACAGATTCTGCGCTGACATAAGGCCAGATTCTCTGTTACGGGACCTCTCTCCTCTGCCTGGGTGCCGGGGCCTAAATGTGTGACAGTGGCCTGTTCCAGTGGTGGGTGACGTGAAGCCTGATTCTCTGCTATGACATGAAGACTGATTCTGCGCTGACATGAAGCCAGATTCTCTGCTATGGCATGAAGAGACTGATTCTCTGCTGACATGAAGCCAGATTCTTTGCTATGGCATGAAGAGACTGTTTCTCTGCTGACGTGAAGCCAGATTCTCTGCTATGGGACCTCTGTCCAATTGATATTGGTTCATTTTTATTTTTTTAATTTTCATTTTAATTCATTTCCCTATCCACATTTGTTTTTCAGGGGATTTACCTACATGTTGCTGCCTTTTGCAGCCCTCTAGCTCTTTCCTGGGCTGTTTTACAGCCTTTTTAGTGCTTAAAAGTTCGGGTCCCCATTGACTTCAATGGGGTTCGGGTTCGGGACGAAGTTCGTATCGGGTTCGGATCCCGAACCCGAACATTTCCGGGAAGTTCGGCCGAACTTCTCGAACCCGAACATCCAGGTGTTCGCTCAACTGTAATCATGACCATTAAGACGAATAGAGACTAACTCCATAGAGATGATACTTCCATTGCTCAGACTTTCCATGACTTCTACACAGAACTTTACAATATTAACGCAGCAGAGTCTTACGAGGCTAAACAGGAGAAGACTAAACTTACTTCTGATTTCCTACGAAAACTAAAATTACCAACTATTAGTGCAGATCAAGCACTCCAATTATGCGCACCAATATCTGACAAAGAGGTCATGGATACCCTGAAAACAATTGCTAAAGGAAAGTCTCCAGGCCCAGACGGCCTCCCAGCCATATAATACACAACTTTAAAAGATATACTTGTCCCTTATACGGTTCAGGTCTTTAATGCTGCATTTGCTTAACCCCCCCAACAGACCTATCTATCACGATCAATGGCTGTACACTCTCCCCGGTCAACCAAGTCCGCTGCCTTGGAGTGACCTTGGATTCTGCCTCCTCCTTCAGATCGCACATCCAAGCACTTTCCACCACCTGCCGCCTCCAACTCAAAAACATCTCCCACATCCGTGCTTTCCTTAACTTTGAATCTGCGAAAATGCTTGTACATGCCCTCATCATCTCCCGCCTAGACTACTGCAACACTCTCCTCTGTGGCCTTCCATCTAGCACTCTCGCACCCCTCCAATCTATCCTCAACTCTGCTGCCCGACTAATCCACCTCTCACCCTATTACTCTTCTGCCTCTCCCCTCTGCCAATCCCTTCACTGGTTCCCCATTGCCCAGCGAATTTACTTCAAAGTACTAACAAATGCATACAAGGCCATCCATAATCTGTCCCCTCCCTACATCTCTGAGCTACTTTCCCTATACACCCCCACACGCACTCTCCGATCCTCACAATACCTCCTTCTCTCCTCTCCTTTTATCGCCTCTTCCCACAATCGCCTCCAAGATTTCTCCCGTGCATCCCCCATACTCTGGAACTCGCTACCCCAACATATCAGACTCTCACCTACAGTGGAATCCTTTAAAAGAAACCTGAAAACCCACCTCTTCAGACAAGCCTACAACCAGTGAATCTGCTGCCTCTATACCGCCATAACCAACTTCACCCACACCTACTGTGTCCTTCTCCCATACCATGTAGATTGTAAGCCCTCACGGGCAGGGCCCTCTCTCCTTCTGTATCAGTTTGTAACTCTTTGTTTATGATTAGTGCAATTGTCTGTATTATGTATGTATACACCTTTTCATATGTACAGCGCTATGGAATGAATAGCGCTTTAATAATAAATAATAATAATAATAATAATTTGAAGGAACCCCCTTTAACCCCCAAACACTAAGTGCCCATATTACACTGATCCCCAAACCCCAAAAAGACCAAACTATTTGCTTAAGTTATAGACCCATTTCCTTATTAAATCTGGATCTTAAAATCTATGCTAGAATTCTGTCAGCCAGAATAAAACCCCTGCTTCAAGACCTGATCCATCCAGACCAATTAGGTTTTGTTCCAGGCAGAGAGGGGAAAGATGGAATTTGCAAAATTATCAATGCTATTGTTCTAGCCAAATCCCGTAAGACACCTATTGTACTGCTCGGGACAGATGCTGAGAAAGTGTTTGATAGAGTGGCTTGGCCCTTTATCACTAGTACCCTTCAAAAATTTGGATTCCCAGATCCATTCATTAAAGCAATCTTCTCAATGTACGCTTCCCAAAGCGCCTACATAAAGGTGAACAATACCCTGTCCCGAGCAGTACATATCAACAATGGAACTAGGCAAGGCTGCCCACTATCCCCATTATTAGGATTCATTCTGTCATTGGAACCCTTGTTACAATCTATTAGGCAGAATTCTGAGATTAATGGTCTAAGTTGTTGTGACTTGGAGATAAAACAAGCTGCATATGCAGATGAACTTTTAGTGGTTGTCTCAAACACCAAACAGGCTTTTCCCCGCATAATTGATACCTTTGACAGGTTTGGGAAAATATCCAACTTTAAAATTAATATCTCCAAGTCACAAGCGATGGGCATACATTTTTCTCGGAAAGCTCTCAAATATCTAGAAAAAGGCTCTCCCTTTCAATGGACCAAAAGCTCCCTGAAATTTCTGGGAGTTAATATCCCTCCTGACCTCAACAATGTATACAACTTAAACTTCATTCCACTTCTAAATTCCCTACCAGACTTGTTAAGTTCTTGGAAACCCTCCTTCATATCATGGCTCCCTAATCTTACCTACCTCATACAAGTGCTCCCAATCAAACTCCCAAAACATTTCCAAAAAAACTTCAGGAAAATATGTTCCAATTACATTTGGGGCAATATAAAACCAAGGATCTCCCATAAAATCCTTCAACTACCTATAACCAAAGGAGGGATAGACCTTCCTTCTCTATCCAGATATATCACAGCGGTCCACCTTAGCAGGATTATTGATTGGGTGAGACGCCCGAAACACAAACTTTGGATCCCACTGGAAGAAGAAATAACCAGATACCCACTAAGAGGTCTAGTCTTTACAGATCCACAAACAGTTCCCAATATAAATAAAGACAACATGTTAGTCCATGTCACACTGTCCCTCTGGAGGTTAAAATCCCTGAGAGATGCTTGTTCAAAATATCCCTCCCACTTACTAAATCTTAGTGATTGTCTTATCACAGCCGGCGAAGGCTATAAAATCTTACCATACAAATCCGTAATGCCAATTCTGCTCCAGCAGATCTATTAGACTCAGATGGAAGTACAGGGTGGGCCATTTATATGGATACATCTTAGTAAAATGGGAATGGTTGGTGATATTAACTTCCTGTTTGTGGCACATTAGTATATGTGAGGGGGGAAACTTTTCAAGATGGGTGGTGACCATGGCGGCCATTTTGAAGTCGGCCATTTTGAATCTAACTTTAGTTTTTTCAATAGGAAGAGGGTCATGTGACACATCAAACTTATTGGGATTTCACAAGAAAAACAATGGTGTGCTTGGTTTTAACGTAACTTTATTCTTTTATGAGTTATTTACAAGTTTCTGACCACTTATAAAATGTGTTCAATGTGCTGCCCATTGTGTTGGATTGTCAATGCAACCCTCTTCTCCCACTCTTCACACACTGATAGCAACACCTCAGGAGAATTGCTAGCATAGGCTTCCAGTATCCGTAGTTTCAGGTGCTGCACATCTCGTATCTTCACAGCATAGACAATTGCCTTCAGATGACCCCAAAGATAAAAGTCTAAGGGGGTCAGATCGGGAGACCTTGGGGGCTATTCAACTGGCCCACGATGACCAATCCACTTTCCAGGAAACTGTTCATCTAGGAATGCTCGGACCTGACACTCATAATGTGGTGGTGCACCATCTTGCTGGAAAAACTCAGGGAACGTGCCAGCTTCAGTGCATAAAGAGGGAAACACATCATCATGTAGCAATTTTGCATATCCAGTGGCCTTGAGGTTTCCATTGATGAAGAATGGCCCCACTATCTTTGTACCCCATATACCACACCATACCATCAATTTTTTTGTTCCAACAGTCTTGGAGGGATCTATCCAATGTGGGTTAGTGTCAGACCAATAGTGGTGGTTTTGTTTGTTAACTTCATCATACACATAAAAGTTTGCCTCATCACTGAACAAAATCTTCTGCGTAAACTGAGGGTCCTGTTCCAATTTTTGTTTTGCCCATTCTGCAAATTCAGTGCGCCGATCTGGGTCATCCTCGTTGAGATGCTGCAGTAGCTGGAGTTTGTAAGGGTGCCATTTGTGAGTAGCTAATATCAGCCGAAGGGATGTTCGACTAATGCCACTCTCCAGCGACATGCGACGAGTGCTACGCTGTGGGCTCTTGCTGAATGAAGCTAGGACAGCCACTGATGTTTCTTCATTAAATACAGATTTCATGCGTCCACATTTTGGCAAATCCAACACTGAACCAATTTCACGAAACTTAGCAAGCAGTTTGCTAACTGTAGCATGGGAGATGGGTGGTCTTGTAGGGTGTCTTGCATTGAAATCTGCTGCAATGACCCGGTTACTGCGTTCACCAGACATTAACACAATTTCTATCCGCTCCTCACGTGTTAACCTCGGCGACATGTCAATGGCTGTAAACAAAGAGAAACTTGTAAATAACTCATGAAAGAATAAAGTTACGTTAAAACCAAGCACACCAT
Organism: Bufo bufo; assembly: GCF_905171765.1. Classification (NCBI taxonomy): domain Eukaryota; kingdom Metazoa; phylum Chordata; class Amphibia; order Anura; family Bufonidae; genus Bufo; species Bufo bufo. The sequence goes on along the minus strand of NW_024400691.1, from coordinate 19,960 downwards.
TGTTTTTCTTGTGAAATTCCCAATAAGTTTGAATCCAACTATTGAAAAAACAAAAGTTCGATTCAAAATGGCCGACTTAAAAATGGCCGCCATGGTCACCACCCATCTTGAAAAGTTTCCCCCCTCACATATACTAATGTGCCACAAACAGGAAGTTAATATTACCAACCATCCCCATTTTATTAAGGTGCATCCATATAAATGGCCCACCCTGTATATTAGACTTACAAACCATGAAAGAAAGGTTTGGAACCTCTCAACTCAATTGCCTTCACCACAACATTATATCAAAATCCCTAAAACAAGTTATGTCCCCAGATTTCCAAATAAGGGAACCCTCATGGCTTGAAAAACTAGCCTCACAATCACAGACTCCTAAAAAACTTACACACACTATATGTCAGAATCTACTCCAAAACGAAACCCTGAACTCCTCATACTTTTTAAGAGAATAGGAGAGAGATTTAAGCATCAAATTTACAAATGAGGACATCAAAGCTATACTACTATCACCAAAGCTATCCTCAAGATGCTCCAACATTCAAGAAAACACATATAAAGTAATATCCAGGTGGTATCTTACACCTGTTAGATTAAGCCAGATGTACAGTACCACACCGGATTTGTGTTGGAGATGCCTCAAGGAACGAGGCACCTTCCTACATATCTGGTGGACATGTCCACTTATACAAACATTTTGGACCCAGATATTCGATAACCTTAACCTCATCCAAAAAAAAGAACATACGAGGATCCCCAGTTGCCCAAGGGTTGCCCTTCTAAACATTATACAAAACTCCCTGAACCTATCAGAAAAGTGTCTCTTAAGAACTCTTTTAGCGGCAGCTAGGCTTCTCATAGCCTCTAACTGGAAAACACAAGGTTCTCTGTCTAGCATACAATGGCAAGACAAAGTTGCCTCTATTTCCAGATTGGAAGAACTATCCCATTCGGAACTGAGAACACATCATAAAAATAGGAAAGTCTGGTCTCAATGGGTCAACTGGAGATCCTCAAAACTCAAGGCATGAGTTGTTCACTCATCACTTACTCAAGAACCTTATATACAACCGCTACCTATAGACTAGAAGCAGTTTAACTTTCTGCTCCGGCTCTCACATATATACATAACACATAACTCACCCCATCTCCCTCACTATGGGTACCGTCTACCCCCCCCCCATCCAACCCCCCTCACCTCTGTCCTGTTCTCTCTAGTTTATTCTTGTTTTGTTTAAATATTTACAAATAGGCATAGGCCTTATAGATTTAGTGATGACAAGTGGAGGCCTCCCCCTCCTATCCCTCCTGGCCCTCCTTTCTAAGATAACTACCCTTAAAGGGCTGCACTGAGTTTATAATTTAAGAGGAATAGGTCATCAGGGATTTCAAGCTATGGAGGTAAACTGTCTACAGGAACTAGTACGCTGTATAACTTCAGTTTTAATATGAGTTTTCTCAAATATCGGTCTTGAGGGCGTAAAAGTCCTCACTCTCATTACTATTGTCAATGTCCACTTTGTGAGATTACTGTACCATTGTACATTGGCCTTTAAACTGCAACTTGACTTGCTGTTATGTATTGTAACTCCCTTTCTTGAAAAATCTATAAAAAGAATTTGAAAAGAAAAAGATGCCATTTTTAGTCACTCCTGGGCCGAACACCTGACCCACATAGGAGCCGTACTAGACCGGATCAGGGAGGCAGGGTTACCCCTTAAACCGAGTAAATGCCAAATAGGGATGGCTGAAGTCCAATATCTAGGCCACCGAGTAGGGAGCGGCCAACAGAAACCCGACCCCGCTAACATAGAAGCTGTAGCCAAGTGGCTAACCCCCCGTACTAAGAACCAGGTCCTAGCCTTCCTGGGTACCGTTGGGTACTACCGGAAATTTGTGCCCAATTACAACACCCTAGCCAAGCCCCTCACGGATTTGACCTGTAAAAACCTCCCTAAGCTAGTAGTCTGGGCCCCAGAGTGTGAACAGGCATTCCAGCAACTGAAAACCGCCCTGATCAATGCACCTGTACTCACCGCTCCTGATCCCACTACACGATTCCTTGTCCACACAGACACTTCCATGTTTGGATTGGGAGTAGGGATGAGCGAACCTGAACTGTATAGTAAAAGTTCGGGTTCGGTGTTCGGCGCTTTCTTGGCGCTTTTTGAAAGGCTGCAAAGCAGCCAATCAACAAGCGTCATACTACTTGCCCCAAGAGGCCATCACAGCCATGCCTACTATTGGCATGGCTGTGATTGGCCAGTGCAGCATGCGACCCAGCCTCTATTTAAGCTGGAGTCACGTAGCGCCGCACGTCACTCTGGTCTGATCAGTGTAGGGAGAGGATGCAGCTGCTGTTAGGGCGAGATTAGGCAGGGATTTACTCAGCAAAAACACTTAATAAAGTGATAGATCTACAGCTGTGAATCATTCCACTTCTGCTAGTTAATTGCTAACTGTTTTTAGGCGGCCAGAGCGTTTTTCTGTCACTTTTTTCTGGGGTGATCGGCGGCCATTTTGTGTCTTGTCGTGCGCCAGCACAAGCTGCCACCAAGTCCATTTAACCATCAATAGTGCGTTTTTTTTTTTTTGCTATATCCTACATCAGGGGCTTGGCTGTGCTTGCTATTTTATTAAGGGGTGAAATACAATTGCCAAAATAGCAATACCCTAAATCTGGTGTTTCAGCTGTGGCTAGCCAATTGTAATACTGTCTGCTGTCTGGCAAAGGATATATTTTTTCCTGGGGTGAAATTCAAATGCCAAAATAGCAATACCCTAAATCTGGTGTTCCAGCTGTGGCTGGACAAGTTTTATAGTGTCCGTCAAAGCATAGCTTTTGTTCTCGGTTGAAATTCAATTCCCAAAATAGCAATACCCTAAATCAGTGGTTTCTGCTGTTGCAGGCCAGGTGTAAATCTGACTGTAAAAGGGTATATTACACTCAGCGTGTATCTCCAATTGTATTTTTGTTCCGTAAAAGGGTATATTACACAAACTGTTAAATTACAATTGCTGAAAGCATAAGCCTTTAAATTTGCACGCACTATTGTGCATCCCACATAGTGTATTTCTGTCCGTAAAAGGGTATATTACATTGAAGGTGCAAATTCAAGTGCTGATAGGGTCATCCTCAATAACTTCACACGCTACCGTGCATTTCCAAGTCTAATTCTGTCCGTAAAAGGGATACCTGTCATCCAGCGTCTAAACACTAGGCCAACAATTTATATTCAGCTAAATCTGTCGTTACTGCTGTGCCTGTATTAGTGCAATACGGTACCTAAATAGATAGCCAGATAGTGTTATGTGCCTGTAAAAAAAGGCCTGAATTTGAATTCAATACATTGGGCCAAATCATTTTTTTCTTATTGTGGTGAACGGTAACAATGAGGAAAACATCTAGTAAGGGACGCGGACATGGTCGTGGTGGTGTTAGTGGACCCTCTGGTGCTGGGAGAGGACGTGGCCGTTCTGCCACAGCCACACGTCCTAGTGAACCAACTACCTCAGGTCCCAGTAGCCACCTGAATTTACAGCGATATTTGGTGGGGCCCAATGCCGTTCTAAGGATGGTAAGGCCTGAGCAGGTACAGGCATTAGTGGCCGACAGTGGATCCAGCACGTTCACATTATCTCCCACCCAGTCTTCTGCAGAAAGCGCACAGATGGCGCTTGAAAACCAAGCCCATCAGTCTGTCACATCACCCCCATGCATACCAGGGAAACTGTCTGAGCCTCAAATTATGCAGCAGTCTCTTATGCTGTTTGAAGACTCTGCTGCCAGGGTTTCCCAAGGGCTTCCACCTAGCCCTTCCCCAGGGGTGGAAGAGATAGAATGCACTAACGCACAACCACTTATGTTTCCTGATGAGGACATGGGAATACCACCTCAGCACGTCTCTGATGATGACGAAACACAGGTGCCAACTGCTGCGTCTTTCTGCAGTGTGCAGACTGAACAGGAGTTCAGGGAGGAAGACTGGGTGGAAGGCGATGCAGGGGACGATGAGGTCCTAGACCCCACATGGAATGAAGGTCGTGCCACTGACTTTCAGAATTCGGAGGAAGAGGCAGTGGTGAGACTGAGCCAACAGCGTAGCAAAAGAGGGAGCAGTGGGCAAAAGCAGAACACCCGCTGCCAAGAGAGTCCGTCTGCTACTGGCCACCGCCATCTGGGACCGAGCACCCCAAAGGCAGCTTCAAGGAGTTCCCTGGCGTGGCAGTTCTTCAAACAATGTGCTGACGACAAGACCCGAGTGGTTTGCACGCTGTGCCATCAGAGCCTGAAGCGAGGCATTAACGTTTTGAACCTTAGCACAACCTGCATGACCAGGCACCTGCATGCAAAGCATGAACTGCAGTGGAGTAAACACCTTAAAAACAAGGAACTCACTCAGGCTCCCCCTGCTACCTCTTCTGCTGCTGCCGCTTCGGCCTCTTCCTCCACATCTGGAGGAACGTTTGGCACCTGCCGCCCAGCAAACAGAGGATGTACCACCAACACCACCACCTCCGTCACCAAGCATCTCAACCATGTCACACGGCAGCGTTCAGCTCTCCATCTCACAAACATTTGAGAGAAAGCGTAAATTCCCACCTAGCCACCCTCGATCCCTGGCCCTGAATGCCAGCATTTCTAAACTACTGGCCTATGAAATGCTGTCATTCAGGCTGGTGGACACAGACAGCTTCAAACAGCTCATGTCGCTTGCTGTCCCACAGTATGTTGTTCCCAGCCGACACTACTTCTCCAAGAGAGCCGTGCCTTCCCTGCACAACCAAGTATCCGATAAAATCAAGTGTGCACTGCGCAACGCCATCTGTGGCAAGGTCCACCTAACCACAGATACGTGGACCAGTAAGCACGGCCAGGGACGCTATATCTCCCTAACTGCACACTGGGTAAATGTAGTGGCGGCTGGGCCCCAGGCGAAGAGCTGTTTGGCGCACGTCCTTCCGCCGCCAAGGATCGCAGGGCAACATTCTTTGCCTCCTGTTGCCTCCTCCTCCTACTCGGCTTCCGCCTCCTCTTCTTCCACCTGCTCATCCAGTCAGCCACACACCTTCACCACCAACTTCAGCACAGCCCGGGCTAAACGTCAGCAGGCCATTCTGAAACTCATATGTTTGGGGGACAGGCCCCACACCGCACAGGAGTTGTGGCGGGGTATAGAACAACAGACCGACGAGTGGTTGCTGCCGGTGAGCCTCAAGCCCGGCCTGGTGGTGTGCGATAATGGGCGAAATCTCGTTGCAGCTCTGGGACTAGCCGGTTTGACGCACATCCCTTGCCTGGCGCATGTGCTGAATTTGGTGGTGCAGAAGTTCATTCACAACTACCCCAACATGTCAGAGCTGCTGCATAAAGTGCGGGCCGTCTGTGCGCGCTTCCGGCATTCCATCCTGCGCTGCTCGCCTGTCTGTGCTACAGCGTAACTTCGGCCTTCCCGCTCACCGCCTCATATGCGACGTGCACACCAGGTGGAACTCCACCTTGCACATGCTGGACAGACTGTGCGAGCAGCAGCAGGCCATAGTGGAGTTTCAGCTGCAGCACGCACGGGTGAGTCGCACTGCGGAAGAGCACCACTTCACCACCAATGACTGGGCCTCCATGCGAGACCTGTGTGCCCTGTTGCGCTGTTTCGAGTACTCCACCAACATGGCCAGTGGCGATGATGCCATTATCAGCGTTACAATACCACTTCTATGTCTCCAGGGCGATGATGGAAGAGGAGGTGGCCCAGGAGGAGGAGGAGGAGGAAGAGGGGTAATTTTTAGCACTTTCAGGCCAGTCTCTTCGAAGTGACTCAGGGAGGTTTTTTGCAACAGCAGAGGCCAGGTACAAATGTGGCCAGACAGGGCCCACTACTGGAGGACGAGGAGGACGAGGATGAGGAGGAGGTGGAGGAGGATGAGGATGAAGCATATTCACAGCGGGGTGGCACCCAACGCAGCTCGGGCCCATCACTGGTGCGTGGCTGGGGAAAAACGCAGGATGATGACGATACTCCTCCCACAGAGGACAGCTTGTCCTTACCGCTAGGCAGCCTGGCACACATGAGCGACTACATGCTGCAGTGTCTGCGCAACGACAGCAGAGTTGCCCACATTTTAACGTGTGCGGACTACTGGGTTGCCACCCTGCTGGATCCCCGGTACAAAGACAATGTGCCCACCTTAATTCCTGCACTGGAGCGTGATAGGAAGATGCGTGAGTACAAGCGCACATTGGTAGACGCGCTACTAAGAGCATTCCCAAATGTCACAGGGGAACAAGTGAAAGCCCAAGGCGAAGGCAGAGGAGGAGCAAGAGGTCGCCAACGCAGCTGTGTCACGGCCAGCTCCTCTGAGGGCAGGGTTAGCATGGCAGAGATGTGGAAAAGTTTTGTCACCATGCCACAGCTAACTGCACCACCACCTGATACGGAACGTGTTAGCAGGAGGCAACATTTCACTAACATGGTGGAACAGTACGTGTGCACACCCCTCCACGTACTGACTGATGGTTCGGCCCCATTCAACTTCTGGGTCTCCAAATTGTCCACGTGGCCAGAGCTAGCCTTTTATGCCTTGGAGGTGCTGGCCTGCCCGGCGGCCAGCGTTTTGTCTGAATGTGTATTCAGCACGGCAGGGGGCGTCATTACAGACAAACGCAGCCACCTGTCTACAGCCAATGTGGACAAGCTGACGTTCATAAAAATGAACCAAGCATGGATCCCACAGGACCTGTCCATCCCTTGTGCAGATTAGACATTTATAACTACCTCCCCTTAACCATATATTATTGTACTCCAGGGCACTTCCTCATTCAATCCTTTTTTTATTTTCATTTTACCATTATATTGCGGGGCAACCCAAAGTTGAATGAACCTCTCCTCTGTCTGGGTGCCGGGGCCTAAAAATATCTGACAGTGGCCTGTTCCAGTGTTGGGTGACATGAAGCCTGATTCTCTGCTATGACATGAAGCCTGCATCTCTGCTATGGGACCTCTCTTCTCTGTCTGGGTGCCGGGGCCTAAAAATATCTGACAGTGGCCTGTTCCAGTGTTGGGTGACATGAAGCATGATTCTCTGCTATGACATGAAGCCTGATTCTCTGCTATGGGACCTCTCTCCTCTGTCTGGGTGCCGGGGCCTAAAAATATCTGACAATGGCCTGTTCCAGTGTTGGGTGACATGAAGCCTGATTCTCTGATTTGACATGAAGCCTGATTCTCTGCTATGGGACCTCTCTCCTCTGTCTGGGTGCCGGGGCCTAAATATCTGACAATGGCCTGTTCCAGTGGTGGGTGACGTGAAGCCTGATTCTCTGCTATGACATGAAGCCTGATTCTCTGCTATGACTTGAAGCCTGATTCTCTGCTATGACATGAAGCCTGATTCTCTGCTATGACATGAAGCCTGATTCTCTGCTATGGGACCTCTCTCCTTTGTCTGGGTGCCGGGGCCTAAATATCTGACAATGGCCTGTTCCAGTGGTGGGTGACGTAAAGCCTTATTCTCTGCTATGCCATGAAGCCTGATTCTCTGCTATGGGACCTCTCTCCTCTGTCTGGGTGCGGGGCCTAAATATCTGACAATGGACTGTTCTAGTGGTGGCTGACGTGAAGCCTGATTCTCTGCTATGACATGAAGCCTGATTCTCTGCTATGGGACCACTCTCCTCTGTCTGGGTGCCGGGGCCTAAATATCTGACAATGGCCTGTTCCAGTGGTGGGTGACGTGAAGCCTGATTCTCTGCTATGACATGAAGCCTGATTCTCTGCTATGACTTGAAGCCTGATTCTCTGCTATGACATGAAGCCTGATTCTCTGCTATGACATGAAGCCTGATTCTCTGCTATGGGACCTCTGTCCTCTGTCTGGGTGCCGGGGCCTAAATATCTGATAATGGCCTGTTCCAGTGGTGGGTGACGTGAAGCCTGATTCTCTGCTATGCCATGAAGCCTGATTATCTGCTATGGGACATCTCTCCTCTGTCTGGGTGCCGGGGCCTAAATATCTGACAATGGCCTGTTCCAGTGGTGGGTGACGTGAAGCCTGATTCTCTGCTATGACATGAAGCCTGATTCTCTGCTATGACTTGAAGCCTGATTCTCTGCTATGACATGAAGCCTGATTCTCTGCTATGACATGAAGCCTGATTCTCTGCTATGGGAACTCTTTTTTATTATAAAATTACAAAACGTTACATGAATAATTACAAGTACAGACAAACAAATTTTAAACATAGACAGCATTCCAGCTGCCCCAGCCACATTCACACACACATTCATACCTACACATAAAACTACAAACCTACAATCTACAATAAATAACCTAAAATAAATAAAACTTATCCAGTCGGTTCGGCCGAAATAACCTAACCCAAAGAAATTGATATAAAACACAGGATAAAAATCAAACTCAAACAAAAATATGGCTACTTCGCCATAACTTAACTCCAGGCAACTTGCCCCAAAGCAAAAAAACTATTTTTTTTTATACATAATTATTATAATTTTTTAATAATTTTTTTATTTATTTATTTATTATTTATTTTTTATTATCATTATTTTTATTTTTATTATTTTTTTTTAAATATAAACAACTCTACAAACTATAAACTACAAACTTACCCTAACCCAACCAGTCCCTAGCCATTCCCTATCCTAAACTAAAACTAAGACCCCAGGACTGACCTCCGCCTCATGCCCTCTGCATGTCCGCATAGTCCGAGGCCAGCCCTACCTCCACCACCCACATCCAGCCCTCGCCCCATGTCATCCCATGTCCGCGTAGTCCAGGACTGGATGTAGGCCTCCCCACACTTTGTAAGTGTCCCCCCCCTCACCCTAACCCACCCAACCTAACTAACTAACCCCCGCTTACCCTATCCTTCAACATAATATACACAATATATACAATATACCATACAATAAACATACAATAAACATTACTAAAACCACACATAACCGCTCCCGAAGGACCAAGTTCAGCCTTTGCAAGCCTTTCAAAACCATACACTTTATCCAAAACAAAAATCTAGGGTGAGAGTATCAGCCCACCACCAGGAAGAGTACTACTAGGCTATGGTACACTAAAAGCAAAACCTCTCCAGAGGAGAGAGGCCCTGCTGGTACCCAGTCTTTCGTACTCGAGAGAACGTACCTTCACCAGGTCCCCCAGAATGTTCCTAAACACCTCATCCACTGGGAGGACTTTCTGCCTTGTTGAAACCAAACACCGTGCGTTCCACGTGTAGTACGTAACCACTATGCTAACTAAAAAACATGTGCACAGGTCCCTTCTGCCCAGGTCTCTGAGCACTCCATAGGCCCACTCCGCATAGGAGAGGCTGGCTAGCCTTGGCCAGCCAATGGAAGCTCCCACCCGTTTGTACACCTCTGTATTAAAGGGACACTGAAGCAGGAAGTTCTCCATACTTTCCAGTATGGAGCCGCATTCCTCCCGGGGACAACCCCTTTCATCAGAGTTCCTGTACTTCAGATTGTCCCTTACATACAGCCTCCCGTGAAAGCAGCGCCAAGTCAAGTCCCAAAACTTCAAGGGGATCCTTGCAGAATTTAGCAACTGTAACCCCTTGTCTAGATCCCGGCTTGGGCAATCCTTGAGGGCCAGGGGCTTCTGGAAGTGGGACAACAAGACCCTCTTGTCAAGGGACCTCCTTGACAGAGTCCTGATCTCCCCTACCTCCAAACCCCACCGGCGGATTACCTTCAGAATCGGGGTGACATAAGCCGGAAGATATCCGTGAGGCGTACGCAAGTCCTTCACTTGTCTTCCTGTCTCCCATTCCTGGAAGAAAGGCCGAAACCACCCCCGGCAGGAGACTACCCACGGAGAAGCCCTCTCCATCCAGAGGTTTGCCAGATTGACCTTAACAAATGTGTTCACAAGAAACACCACGGGGTTGACCATAGATAACCCCCCTAGTCTCCTCGTGCGGTAAGTCGCCTCCCTCTTGATCAGGTTCAGTCTATTCCCCCATAAGAGCTGGAAAAACAGACTGTAAACCCGAGTCCAGAGAGGCTCTGGCAAGATACACACACTGCCCAAATAGATCAGCAAAGGGAGCAGAAAAGATTTGATCAGGTGCACCCTTTCCCTGAGGGTCAAAGACCAGCCCTTCCACTGGTCGACCTTCTGAGCGGCGATCTTAAGCCTGTCGTCCCAATTTTGGGTGGGATAATCCCCATGGCCGAAATGGATGCCTAGGACTTTGGCTGACGACTGGGGCTCTGGGAGGGTGTCCGGGAGATCGAAAGCTGGATCGCCCCCTCCCAGCCAGAGACTCTCACACTTATCCCGGTTAATCATGTACCCGGATGCCTCCGAGTAGCAGTCCACCTCAGACATCACGTATTCCGCCTCCCCTTACGAGGACACGAATATGGTGACATCGTCGGGGTACGCTACTGTCTTCAGAGTGGCTTCCGGCGCCGCCGGATCCATCCCGACTCCCGCCAACGGTCCACGAATGACCCTCTTAAGAAAGGGATCAATCGCAAACACATATAAAAAAGCGGGCTCAAAGGACAACCCTGGCGAACGCTGGACCCAACCTCAAAAGGGCAGCCAGACCAACCGTTCACAAGCGGGAAACTCTCCGCCCCCGCATACAAGATCTTTAACCAAACGACAAACCCCCCCTGGCAGGCCATACTTCAAAAGGACCGACCAGAGGTACTCGTGGTTCACCCGATCAAACGCCTTTGCTTGATCTAAGGACAGCATGTACCCCCTCCAGTGGCCTGCTCTACTCTGCTCCACTGCCTCTCGGGCACCGAGTACAGCACTAAAAGTGCTGCGGCCTTGAACCGAGCAATGCTGAGCCACCAAAAGGAGTTGAGGCGCAAATTTCACCAGCCTGTTAAACAGTATCTTGGCCAGAATCTTTCTGTCCGTATTGAGAAGTGCTATGGGATGCCAGTTCTCAATAAGGCTCTGATCTTTACCCTTTGATAGAAGGATCAGGGCTGACCTTCTCATTGACCGAGGCAGAGTGCCCGAGGATAGACACTCATTGAATACCTCAGTCAAGAGGGGACATAAAGAGTCCTTAAAGGTCTTATAAAACTCGGATGTTAAGCCATCCGGGCCTGGCGACTTCTTCAGAGCTAACCCTTCCACCGCCAGGATAACTTCCTCCTTCCTCCTTCCTGATCTCTTCTACCAAAACGTCAAAAGAGAGGTGAGCTTCTGACTCAGGGGTGATTTCAGCCAGGAAAGCCGACATCTTGTCCCGATCCAGATCCCCCTTTCCCAAGAGGCACGAGTAAAAGGATCTGACGACTTCCAGGATCCCTGATCTGGACCTGTTCAGAGATCCCGTACTATCAACCAGTCCTGTTATTAACTTACTCTTCACCGACATCTTACAGTTTCTGTAGGGGTCGGGCGAGCGGTACTTCCCGAAGTCCCTCTCAAAAACTAAAGATGTGTGCCTATCATACTGGCACCTCTTGAGCAAAGATTTCACCCTGGAGATATCCTCGCGGCTACCTCCAGTCGAGACCAGATCTTCGAGTCTCCTCCTCAGACCCTGATACAGGCGGTACCTGTCCAGGGACCTGAGGCTCGAGAGCTGGCGGAAGAACTTTGCGGCCCGGTCTTTGAATACCTCCCACCACTCTGACTTAGTGTCACAGAGATCCAGCAAAGCTACCTGACTCTGAAGAAAGTCCTCAAAGGATTGTCTTACCTCTGCTTCCTCCAGGACTCCCGCATTCAGCTTCCAGTAACCTCTTCCCATTTGGGGGGATTCTGAAATATTCAGAGAGAACATAATCAGACAGTGGTCAGAGAATTCTACCTCCACAACCCTTAAAGGCGAGAAAGTAGCCTCCTCCTTCAAAATAAACCTGTCTATTCTAGACCTAATCCTATCTCCTCTATAGAAAGTGAAACCCCCGTGGTCTGGGGTGTGCCTAATGTGGACATCCACCAGACGAGCCTCACTAGCTATGCTATTTAAAGCTATACTATCATAAGCCAGCGGGTTTCTGGTGCCTCCCCTATCTTGGGACCTTATGATGGTGTTAAAGTCCCCACCAAAGACCACTTGCCGGCTTGTAAAAAGTAAAGGCTTGATCCTCATAAAGAGACATTTCCTGTCCCACCTGGACTGGGGCCCATAGATATTGATCAGGCGCAGTTCCTGTCCCTTCATGAGGATATCCAAGATCAAACACCTCCCCATTTCCAGCTCAACCACCCGTCGGCATTCTACCGGAACGGTGAAAAGAACCGCCACTCCGCTATACGACTCAGCCGCAAGAGACCAGGAGGAGGGCCCAGATCTCCACTCCCTCTTCGCCTTGTGGACTTCTGCCAAGTTTGACAGTCTGGTCTCCTGCAAAAATAAAACATCAGCTTCAACTCGGCTGAAAAAATCAAAGGCTGTGTAGCGAGCCGCATCAGATTTAACGCTGGCGACATTAATGGTCGCCCGTGTGGTAGCTGAGTGGGTACCGCCATACTTGGTGTTTAAGCTGAATGTCCTCCTTCCTTCCCGATCCTCTTACCCCTCCCGGGGCTATCCTCTAAGGCGGCGCGTCCTCTTTTGAGAGAGACGGTGGTGTCCATTCCATCTGTCACCACCGCTCCCTCTTGCGTACCGCCCCTGTCTTTCTCAGTTACAGGAATCAGATTTGCCTCCTCTTCTGGGGACCTTACATCCACACCAGAGAGGGGCACGGGGCCTCTTGGAAGCCCTCCCACCTTCGCCCCCGGTACCCCACTTCTTACCTCCTCTCCAGATGAAGAGGAGGCGGAGGTCTCATCCAAAGTGAGATACCGGTTGGAGAGCTCAAGAGGGGAGCCAGTTACGCCTTCCCTGGCTACTTTGGTCGGGCTCTTTTTTTTTGAGAACCGTTTCCGTCTGTTGATGTAAGACCCAGTCTCACTACCCTCTGCTGCACTTTCGTAGTGCGAAGACTGGGTCTCATCGGCCCGGTCTAGTCTCCTGATTTCCGCACTTAGCTCCCTGTCCCCTAGGGCAGTGTTTCCCAACTAGTGTGCCTCCAGCTGTTGCAAAACTACAACTCCCAGCATGCCCGGACAGCTGGAGGCACACTGGTTGGGAAACACTGCCCTAGGGTCTCCGAACTACGGGAGCCCGCCACTTGGGGAGGGGCAGACATCACCCCATTTTGGACGGACCGCTCTTGGTCTTCACCGACCCCTTAACTCGACTGTCTCCGCCAGCACCCGCCTCAGCCGAAGAGACCTCCCGGCCCACTCCTGCGTCAGGATATCAACGCAAGAATATCAACGCAAGAAAGTGATTCGTTACGGGTTAAAACGGTCACCTTCTTGACATTGTTCTGCCGGGTTATCGCCTGAGCGAAAAAACCCTTCCAATCCGGTAAGTTCTTCACCAGCTCATACCCAGACCAGAAAAGCTCCAGGCCCTCCGGCCGGGCAAAGCTGATGTCGAACTCCCTGGAACCATAGGGATGTATCAGGGCGAAGATGTCAGCCACCCTGAAACCCATCTCAAGCAGGAGCTCCACCACCCTCTTTCTCGTAGGGCAGGCATCATTGCTTCTCCACTTGAGACAGACTACATTCCGTCTGGTCCCAGGTCTGGTTGTGGGCAGGGACCAGGTGGTCTCGCCCCCCCTTTCCTCTCGGAAAGCTCGCAGGCCATGCCTGTTTATCCATAAGGATAGGTCCACCTTCTCACCCTCTACTGTCATTGAGCTCTCCCCCTTTTTGAGGGCCTCCAGGAGCCGCCGCTGCAAGTTACGAACCGCGACTCCTGGGAATGAGGAAGCCAACGAGGATAGCCCCCCCCCCCCCCCCACGGCCGCAGCCACACTGGCATAACTTCTGCCAGGTGTTACGGCCGCAGGAGGGGCAACCGAATCGCCCCCCCCCCCCCCCACTAGTACCAGATGCCACGCCGGACCCCTCTGGAAGGCGGACACCAGGAGCCGCAGCCGCCGCTTTCTCAGCGACGGTCCGCTGTCTCCCAGCATCCACCCCTCCTTTGGGACCCAATGCGGCACCCCCACCAACACCCCTACCAGCACCCTGCTTACACACACCCTGTCTCCCCGCTGGGACAGCTGGTGCAACTGGTGTCGCCATATCACTTCTAGAATCATTAACTTTATTAGCCCTATTATTATTTACACTATTATTATTTACACTGCCACTGCCACTGGCCAAGCCACTCCCCTCCCCTGCTGCCCTTAGGATCTGGGCATGAGCAACCGCACTCCTCCCCTCCCCAGCACTTAATTCAGCGCTGGAGGAGGAGGCAGAGACAGGGGGGTCATGCCCAGTGGCAATGTACATGGCCATATACTCTGGCGCAATGTACCCCTCTTTCACTTTCCTTACAGAGGACCGGAGCGCTGCAGGCTGATCTTTTCCGGCAGCTCCGGCCCCTGGTTCCTCAAAGCGCAGGCGCTTGTTTACCGCGCCTGCGCAATCACTCACAGCTCCGGGAGCGCATCCGGAAGCACGGCCGGGCACCCCCCCAGCCACGCCCACATGCGCGCCGATAGGAGGACGCCCGGACACACCCCCGGCCGCACATCCAGCCGCGCTCTCCGCTGCTTCCCCTGATCCCCGCCGCACTTTTGCAGGTGCAGGCAGAGACTCAGGGCTATTACCACTTTGAGTGGGAGGTACGGCGATCCCGTCACACCGCCCCAGCACCACCCCGCATACAGGAACGGCAGGCAGAGCAGTAGCCAGAGCGGTGGGTGGGGCCACCTCTTTCACGGGAGCTAACTCCGGCGCCGGACCACCCCCCCTCCCACTGGGGAGTGGCCATCAGTACCGGAGGCTCCCACTTGAGCTAAGATTTTGCCGCTTCCTCCATCACCCATGTCAGCATTCGGCGCCATCTTGGAATGGATGTTACTTGCTACAGGCAGTGAATTGGGGACACTAACCTGCGGAGCACCTGGCACAGACTTTTCAGCCTGCACCAAGCGCTCCACAGGAACATAGATGAAATGTGTCTCCACTGCCTGCTGTTTTTCCTTCTTCTTGTTTTTCTTCTTTTTCTTTTCCTTGCCGGTTTCTTCCAACAGCTCATCGCCGAAAACAAAGTTCTGCAACTGGACAGGGGATTCCAGCCGACGAATCTCCTCCATCAGCCCTCCTCCTCCGCCCTCCTCTTCACTGAAGGCCTCGGCGGCCGACAATGATTCTCCTTAGGACAAGGGCAACCCTGCTTGTTGCGCCGGGATACTGCAATCACCTGGCACAGACCACTGCGAGTCAGGAGGGGCTGGCGCGGGCTCCGGCCGGACCGACCGGGGAGTGACAGACGCGGACACCACGCCAGGTATGCGGCTATCCTCGTCTTCACTGTCGCTGTTTGCGCTCCGCTCTCTCCTTTTCTCCTCCCTCTCCAGGAATCTCTCCTCATTTAGGAGTTTTTCCCTAAAAGGTCCACTTTCATTCAGAAGCCTTTCCCTTCTTTCCTGTGCCTCCTTTACCTCCTTCTTGAGCACCTTAATTTTCTCAGAAATAGGAGCCCTTTTCTTACTATTTGTGACATTAGCCTTTGCCCTAAGCATTTTCAGCTCCTGGCTCAGGCTCTTGAGGTGCCGCCCCAGCTCCTTGAATTCATGGAGGTGGTACGCCACGCGGGAGCTGTAGGTTCGGGTAGCCTCTTTCTCCCTCCGGGACCCCCAACCTACCTGGGACGACACCTCCTGATCCTCTGCTTGCAACTTCAGGTCTTCAGGGGGGACTCGGCTGCCACTACCGCGTCCTGATGTGGTTGCCCCCTCGCTGCCATCACTCCTGGCCGGTCTCTGTAGCTCCTTACTCCCCTCCGACCCAAGCTGGGGAGCAGGAGTGTTCCTCCGGGAAGCCATGGCCTCAGGACCCCACCAGCTCCCTAGGGAGAGGCAGGGCCTGGGCTGGGGAGAGATGTTGAGGAACTCCCCGCAAGTCTGGAACTCCTCCTGGGGAGCAGGTGTTAAGAAACTCCCCAGAGAGGCCTGTGCTTGGAAGTTGTGGAGAGCTCTTAAACACACAACCTCTTACAGCAGCTGCAGACACCAGACACGCCCACGCCTGATTCTCTGCTATGGGAACTCTTTTTTATTATAAAATTACAAAACGTTACATAAATAATTACAAGTATAGACATACAAAACTTAAACATAGACAGCATTCCAGCTGCCCCAGCCACATTCACACACACATTCATACCTACACATAAAACTACAAACCTACAATCTACAATAAATAACCTACAATAAATAACCTAAAATAAATAAAACTTACCTTGCCGGTTCGGCCGAAATAACCTAACCCAAAGAAATTGAAATAAAACACAGAATAAAAATCAAACTCAAACGAAAATATGGCTACTTCGCCGTAAGTCAACTCCAGGCAACTTGCCCCTAAGCAAAGAAAATATTTTTTTTATTATTATTATTATATATATATATTTTTTATTATTATTATTATTATTATTTTTTTTTTATATATATAAACAACACTACAAACTACAAACTTACCCTAACCTAACCTGTCCCTAGCCATTCCCTATCATAAACTAAAACTAAAACCCCCAGGACTGACCTCCGCCTCATGTCCTCTGCATGTCCGCATAGTCCGAGGCCAGCCCTACCTCCACCACCCACACCCAGCCCTCGCCCCATGTCCTCCCATGTCCGCGTAGTCCAGGACTGGATGTAGGCCTCCCCACACTTTGTAAGTGTCCCCCCCCTCACCCTAACCCACCCAACCTAACTAACTAACCCCCGCTTACCCTATCCTTCAACATAATATACACAATATATACAATATACCATACAATAAACATTACTACAACTTTTTCATACATAACCACTCCCGAAGGACCAAGTTCAGCCTTTGCAAGCCTTTCAAAAACCATACACTTTATCCAAAACAAAAATCTAGGGTGAGAGTATCAGCCCACCACCAGGAAGAGTACTACTAGGCTATGGTACACTAAAAGCAAAACCTCTCCAGAGGAGAGAGGCCCTGCTGGTACCCAGTCTTTCGTACTCGAGAGAACGTACCTTCACCAGGTCTCCCAGAATGTTCCTACACACCTCATCCACTGGGAGGACTTTCTGCCTTGTTGAAATTAAACACCGTGCGTTCCACGTGTAGTACCTAACCACTATGCTAAATAAAAAACATGTATGTGCACAGGTCCCTTCTGCCCAGGTCTCTGAGCACTCCATAGGCCCACTCCGCATAGGAGAGGCTGGCTAGCCTAGGCCAGCCAATGGAAGCTCCCACCCGTTTGTACACCTCTGTATTAAAGGGACACTGGAGCAGGAAGTGCTCCATACTTTCCAGTATGGAGCCGCACTCCTCCCGGGGACAACCCCTTTCATCAGAGTTCCTGTACTTCAGATTGTCCCTTACATACAGCCTCCCGTGAAAGCAGCGCCAAGCCAAGTCCCAAAACTTCAAGGGGATCCTTGCAGAATTTAGCAACTGTAACCCCTTGTCTAGATCCCGGCTTGGGCAATCCTTGAGGGCCAGGGGCTTCTGGAAGTGGGACAACAAGACTCTCTCGTCAAGGGACCTCCTTGACAGAGTCCTGATTTCCCCTACCTCCAAACCCCACCGGCGGATTACCTTCAGAATCGGGGTGACGTAAGCCGGAAGATATCCGTGAGGCGTACGCAAGTCCTTCACTTGCCCTCCTGTCTCCCATTCCTGGAAGAAAGGCCGAAACCATCCCCGGCAGGAGACTACCCACGGAGAAGCCCTCTCCATCCAGAGGTTCGCCAGATTTACTTTAACAAATGTGTTTACAAGAAACACCACGGGGTTGACCATAGATAACCCCCCTAATCTCCTCGTGCGGTAAGTCACCTCCCTCTTGATCAGGTTCAGTCTATTCCTCCATAAGAGCTGGAAGAACAGACTGTATACCCGAGTCCAGAGAGGCTCTGGCAAGATACACACACTGCCCAAATAGATAAGCAAAGGGAGCAGGAAAGCCTTGATCAGGTGCACCCTTTCCCTGAGGGTCAAAGACCAGCCCTTCCACTGGTCGACCTTCTGAGCGGCGATCTTAAGCCTGTCGTCCCAATTTTGAGTGGGATAATCCCCATGACCGAAATGGATGCCTAGGACTTTGGCTGACGACTGGGGCCCTGGGAGGGTGTCCGGGAGATCAAAAGCTGGATCACCCCCTCCCAGCCAGAGACTCTCACACTTATCCCGGTTGATCATGGACCCGGATGCTTCCGAGTAGCGATCCACCTCAGACATCACATATTCCGCCTCCCCTTTCGAGGACACAAAAATGGTGACATCGTCGGCGTACGCTACTGACCTCAGAGTGGCTTCTGGCGCCGCCGGATCCATCCCGACTCCCGCCAATGGTCCACGATTGACCCTCTTAAGAAAGGGATCAATCGCGAACACATATAAAAGCGGGCTCAAAGGACAACCCTGGCGAACGCCAGACCCAACCTCAAAAGGGCAGCCAGACCAACCGTTCACAAGCGGGAAACTCTCCGCCCCCGCATACAAGATCTTTAACCAATCGACAAACCCCCCCCGGCAGGCCATACTTCAGAAGGACCGACCAGAGGTACTCATGGTTCACCCGATCAAATGCCTTTGCTTGATCTAAGGACAGCATGTACCCCCTCCAGTGGCCTGCTCTACTCTGTTCCACTGCCTCTCGGACACCGAGCACAGCACTAAAAGTGCTGCGGCCTGGAACCGAGCAATGCTGAGCCACCGAAAGGAGTTGAGGCGCAAATTTCACCAGCCTGTTAAACAGTATCTTGGCCAGAATCTTTCTGTCCGTATTGAGAAGTGCTATGGGACGCCAGTTCTCAATACGGCTCGGATCTTTACCCTTTGATAGGAGGATCAGGGCTGACCTCCTCATTGACTGAGGCAGAGTGCCCGAGGATAGACACTCATTGAATACCTCAGTCAAGAGGGGACATAAAGAGTCCTTAAAGGTCTTATAAAACTCGGATGTTAAGCCATCCGGGCCTGGCGACTTCTTCAGAGCTAACCCTTCCACCGCCAGGATAACTTCCTCCTTCCTGATCTCTTCTACCAAAACGCCAAAAGAGAGGTGAGCTTCTGACTCAGGGGTGATTTCAGCCAGGAAAGCCGACATCTTGTCCCGATCCAGATCCCTCTTTCCCAAGAGGCACGAGTAAAAGGATCTGACGACTTCCAGGATCCCTGATCTGGACCTGTTCAGAGATCCCGTACTATCAACCAGTCCTGTTATTAACTTACTCTTCACCGACATCTTACAGTTTCTGTAGGGGTCGGGTGAGCGGTACTTCCCGAAGTCCCTCTCAAAAACTAAAGATGTGTGCCTATCATACTGGCACCTCTTGAGCAAAGATTTCACCCTGGAGATATCCTCGCGGCTACCTCCAGTCGAGACCAGATCTTCGAGTTTCCTCCTCAGACCCTGATACAGGCGGTACCTGTCCAGGGACCTGAGGCTCGAGAGCTGGAGGAAGAACTTTGCGGCCCGGTCTTTGAATACCTCCCACCACTCTGACTTAGTGTCACAGAGATCCAGCAAAGCTACCTGACTCTGAAGAAAGTCCTCAAAGGATTGTCTTACCTCTGCTTCCTCCAGGACTCCCGCATTCAGCTTCCAGTAACCTCTTCCCATTTGGGGGGATTCTGAAATATTCAGAGAGAACATAATCAGACAGTGGTCAGAGAATTCTACCTCCACAACCCTTAAGGGCGAGAAAGTAGCCTCCTCCTTCAAAAAAAACCTGTCTATTCTAGACCTAATCCTATCTCCTCTATAGAAAGTGAAACCCCCGTGGTCTGGGGTGTGCCTAATGTGGACATCCACCAGACAAGCCTCACTAGCTATGCTATTTAAAGCTATACTATCATAAGCCAGCGGGTTTCTGGTGCCTCCCCTATCTTGGGACCTTATGATGGTGTTAAAGTCCCCACCAAAGACCACTTGCCGGCTTGTAAA
>NW_024400690.1:0-24905 GCF_905171765.1 Bufo bufo | reverse complement strand
GTCATTTGATAAAGTGTTGTATGAGTTATGGTCGCAGGGCATTTCAAGATTAAATTTTTTTTGCTGATTTTTCCTGTAACTTGGGCTGGCATACTGTAATATTTTTTAAATTTTATATGCAAAAATGTATTTAGTAAAAACAAATAAAAGTAGTGATTCAGTTTAGCAGTATTCCACATGTACCAAATTTTATGTGGAAAATTTCCACTTTAAATCCACAGAGAAATCCACATCGGCAAATCTGCACTAAATCATGCATATTTGCAAAATCACTATTTTTATCCATCACATCTTCCAAAAATAAAATAATTAAATTAAAAGCAATCAGTTGTTTGTTCTCCAAATGGTAATGGTACCAATAAAAACTACATTTCATATCCCAAAAAATAAACCCTCACACAGCTATGTTAACGAAAAATGTAAAATGTATTGCTATAAGAATATGGCAGCACAAAAACAATTGTACAAAAGTAGAAAAATATTTTAAAAAACTAGATAAAGGGGTTAATTTTTTAAAGAAATATGCACCACTTTTTTTTGCATATTTAAGGTGCATATTTTAGGGGTTATGCGGCAAAATCTGCACCTTTTCCTCACGCCACTTTTCAGAGGTGGGTAAGGGGTGGCGGGGGCATAGGGAGAAGGGGTGTAATGTGGGCGGGAAAAAGGCCAGGACGGCTGGCCCGTCTCATTTACGTATGTCTTAATTCCTCCCTAAGGAATTTTTTTTGTAAAACTCGAAGAAGCAGCTGAATTGAATTTTTGAATACTTTGCTCATCACTAGTCATAATTGCACACACACATTATAAAAGGTCCACATTCTTTATGCCACACAGTGAACAGTACAATATTTAGGCCTCTTTCACACAAGCGTGACGAATTGGCTCCGCATGCGTTTAGGGTGCGTTCAGTGAAACTCACACCATTTTGCAAGCAAGTTCAGTCAGTTTTGTCTGCGATTGTGTTCAGTTTTTTTCCGCGCGGGTGCAATGCGATTTGATGCGTTTTTCACGCGCGTGATAAAAAACTGAAGGTTTACAAACAACATCTCTTAGCAACCATCAGTGAAAAAAAGCATTGCATCCACTTTTGCTTGCGGATGCAATGCATTTTTCACTGAAGCCCCATTCACTTCTATGGGGCCAGGGCTGCGTGAAAAATGCAGAATATAGAACGTGCTGCGTTTTTCACTCAACACAGAACTGATGCGTGAAAAAAAACGCTCATGTACACAGATCTATTGAAATTAATGGGTCAGGATTCAGTGCGGGTGCTATGCGTTCACGTCACGCATTGCACCCGCGCGGAAAACTCACTCGTGTGAAAGGGACCTTATAGTTTTTAAAGTATAAAAACCAGGAAAATTACTATTTTTTTCTATTTCCCCAGATATAGATACTGGAAATGTTTATCAATAAGTTATATGTATCCCAAAATGGCTCCAGTGAAAAAATACAACTCATCCTGCAAAACATAAGCTGTAATACAGCTACTGTGAAAAAAAAAAAAAAAAGTAATGGCTCTTGGCATGTGCCTATGGAAAAAACGAACAAACCAAAAAAAAAAAAAAAAACTGCTTCTAAAGGTCCAAAGGTGATGAATGATGGCTGCTCAAGGGATTGTCAGAGCATCACCAGAAAAGGTAATCTATTTATATACCCTCAGTCATGACAGTCTGCTTTGTCACTCTTCAAGTATATAGAAAACTGTTCTGTGTACATAGCAAACCGCATGTGACAGAATATGAGATAAGTAATGCTAGAGATTAATGTCATCATTAGAGATGAGCAAAGTTTTCAAAAACTTGATTGGGACAGTTCGCCGAATTTCACAAAAAATTGATTTGATCCAAATTTATTTGCGATAAAGAGCGTTAAATATAAGCTATTTCCCAGCTGCAGAGAGCCTGTATATTGATGTACAACACTGGGCATTGCAGAAGCATGCATAGCTAATCCGCTGTGGTAGTGAACAGTACTGTGAGTCAGTAATGAAAGGGTGGTTGACAGGCATCACTCTTAGAATCACTTCACTTAGGCTGGGTTCAGACCTGAGCGTATTTGATATGCGCGTTTAACGCGCGTTTTTGTCGCGCGTTTTTATGCGCGTTTTTTGCAATAGTAACGCGCGTTTGACGCGCGTTTGTGTGATTGACTGCAGTGTCCTATGGCCACAAACGCGCGTCAAAACGCCCCAAAGAAGCTCAAGAACTTGTTTGAGCGTAGGGCGTTTTTCAGCGCGTTCAAACGCGCTGTAAAAACGCTCAAGTGAGAACCAGGGCCATAGGGAAGCATTGGTTTTCATGTGTTGAGCGTTTTACAGCGCGTTTGAACGCGCTGTAAAAACGCTCAAGTGTGAACCCAGCCTTACTGTGTTTGGTAGTTACAGGGCCAAATCTAACTAAATAACTAAAGTGTAAACTCAGCCTTACAGGTGAGTGTTAGCGCCAGGTATAGAGACCCGTGCAGTGGCCCAAGATTGTACTATATAAGTTAAAGAGAGCGCACTCCTCTTACAACACCGTCGTCAGCTGATTCCCCATAGATTTCCACAGAAGCTGTTCTGTTACATGTTGATACAAGAAGTGGCCCCATGACACAATGGAGAGGTAAGTTTGTGTTGATGTCACTGTTTATTTTTCCCTTCTTCCTAATCCATTACAAGAACAACCCCCAAAAAAAACAGATTTTGTCTTTTGAGAATCCACCTTCACACGGTTAGTATTTGGTCAGTGGATATCTAATGGGGGTCTGATTGTAAGTCTGGTGGTCTAATGGGGGTCTGATTGGGGGTGTGGAAGTCAAATAGGGGTCTGATTGGGGATCTAGAGGTCTGATGGGGTCTAATTGTGGGTCTGGAGGTCTGATTGCAGTTCTGGAGGTCTAATGGGGGTCTGATTGGGGATTGAAGGTCTAATAGGGGTTTGATAGGGGTTGAGGTCTGATTTGGGGTCTGGATGTCTAATGGGGGTCTGATTGGGGGTTTGGAAGTCTAATGGGGGTCTGATTGTGGGTCTGGAGGTCTAATGGCGGATTGATTGGGGGTCTGGAGGACTAATGGGGTTCTGGAGGTTTAATGGGCTGATTGGGGGTCTGGAGATCTAATGGGGACTGATTGGGGGTCTGGAGGACTAATGGGGTTCTGGAGGTGTAATGGGCTGATTGGGGGTCTGGAGGTCTAATGGGGGTCTGGAAGTCAAGTAGATGTCTAGAAGTCTAATGGTGTCTGATTGGGGGTCTGGAGGTCTGGTCTGAGGTCTGATGTGGGGGAATGACGGTCTAATGGGGGTCTTATATAGCGGACTGAAGGTCTAATGGGGGTTGCATCTAAGAGGTCTAATGGGGCTCTGGAGGTCTAACAGGATTCTTATCTGAGGTCATATATTGGGGCGGAGTTTGCCATGGAGATCTAATGGGGTGTGTGATCTGATCTAAGGTTTGATATGTGGGGACTGGAGGTCGTTTGGGGGTCTGGAGGTCTGATTGGGGGTCTGGATGTCTAATGGGGGTCTTATTGGGGGTATGGAGGTCTAATGGGGGTCTGATTGGGAGTCTGGAGGTCTAAAATGGGTCTCATTGGTAGTCTGAAGGACTAATGGGGGTCTGATTGGGGGTGTGGAAATCTAATGGGGGTCTGATTGGGAGTCTGCAGGTCTAATGGGGGTCTGATTGGGGGTGTGGAGGACTAATAGGGGGCTGTTTGGGAGTCTAGAGGTCTAATGGGGGTTTGATTGGGGTCTGAAGGTCTAATGGGGGTCTGATTGGGGAACTGAAGGACTAATGGGGGTCTGAGGTCTAATGGTGGGCTGAATGGGGGTCTAGATGTCTAATGGGGAGCTGATTGGGGTCTTAAGGTCTAATAGGGGTCTGATTGAGGGTCTGGAGGTCTAGTGGGGGGTCTAGAAGTCTAATAGGGGTCTGATTTGGAGTCTGGAGGTCAAATGGGGGTCTGATTTGGGGTCTGGAGGACTAATGGGGGTCTGGATGTCTAATGAGTGGCTGACTGGGGGTCTAGAGGTCTAAAAGGGGGGTGATTGGGGGTCTGGGGGTTTAATGGGGGTATGATTGGGGGTCTGGAGGACTAATGGGGTCTGGAGGTCTAATCTGGGGCTGATTAGTGGTTTAGAGGTCTAGTGTGGGACTGAT
This sequence comes from Bufo bufo, assembly GCF_905171765.1. NCBI lineage: Eukaryota > Metazoa > Chordata > Amphibia > Anura > Bufonidae > Bufo > Bufo bufo. The sequence continues at coordinate 20,759 of NW_024400690.1, read as the reverse complement.
TGGGGTCTGGAGGTCTAATGGGGGTCTGATTGGGGGTCTGGAGGTTTGGTGGGTGTCTGGAAGTCTAATGGGGCTCTGATTTGGGGTCTGGAGGTCTGGTCTGAGGTCTGATGTGGGGGAATGGCGGTCCAATGGGGGTCTTATATGGATGTATGAAGTTCTAATGGGGGTTGCATCTAAGAGGTCTAATGTGGGTCTGGAGGTCTAATGGGGGTCTTATCTGAGGTCATATATTGGAGCAGAGTCTGAAATGGAGATCTATAGGAGGTTATGATCTGATCTAAGGTTTGATATGTAGGGTCTGAAGGTCTGATTGGGGATCTGGAGGTCTGATTGGGGTTCTGGAGGTCTACTAGAGGTCTGATTGGGGGTCTGGAGGTCTAAATGGTGGTCTGGAGGTCTAATGTGGGTCTGATTGGTGGTCTGGAGGTCTAATGGGGGTCTGATTGGGGTCTGGAGGTCTAATGAGGGTTTGTTTGGAGGTTTGAAGGTCTGATTGGGGGTATGGAGGTCTAATGGGGGTCTGATTGGGAGTCTGGAGGTCTAATAGGGGTATGATTGGGGGTCTGGAGTACTAATGGGGGTCTGATTGGGGGTGTGGAAGTCTAATAGAGGTCTGTTTGGGAGTCTGAAGGTCTAATAGTGGTCTGATTGGGGGTGTGGAGGTCTAATAGGGGGCTGATTGGGGTCTAGAGGTCTAATGGGGGTCTGATTGGGAGTCTGGAGTACTAATGGGGGTCTGATTGGGGGTGTGGAAGTCTAATGGGGGTCTGATTCGGAGTCTAGAGGTCTAATGGGTGTCTGATTGAGGGTGTGGATGTCTAATAGGGGGCTGATTGTGGGTCTAAAGGACTAATGGGGGTCTGATTGGGAGTCTGGAGGTAGAATGGGCATCTGATTGGGGGTCTGAAGGACTAATGGGGTCTGGAGGTCTAATGGAAGGCTGATTGGGGGTCTAGAGGTCTAATGGGGGCTTTTGGGGGGTCTGATGGGGAGTCTGGAGGACTAATGGGGTCTAGAGTTCTAACGTGGGGCTGAATGGTGGTTTACAGGTCAAATGGGGGGCTGATTGGGGTCTGGAGGTCTAATGGGGGTCTGGAGATCTGGTGGGGGTCTGGAAGTCTAATGGGGCTCTGATTTGTGGTCTGGAGGTCTGGATTGAGATCTGATGTGGGGGAATAGCGGTCTAATGGGGGTCTTAAGGTCTAATGGGGGTTGCATCTAAGAGGTCTAATGGGGGTCTGGAGGACTAATGGGGGTCTGGAGGACTAATGGGGGTCTTATCTGAGGTCATCTATTGGGGCGAAGTCTGACATGGAGATCTAAAGGGGGTGTGATCTGAGGTTTGATATGTAGGGTCTGGAGGTCTGTTTGGGGATCTGGAGGTCTGATTGGGGGTCTGGAGGTGTAACAGGGGTCTGATTGGGGTTCTGGAGGTTTAATTGGTGGTCTGGAGGTCTAATGGGGGTCTTATTTGGGGTCTGGAGGTCTATTTGGGGTCTGATTTGGGTCTGGAGGTCTAATGGGGGTTTGCTTGGAGGTCTGATTTGGGGTATGGAGGTTTAATGGGGTCTGATTGGGAGTCTGGAGGTCTAATGGGGGTCTGATTGGGGGTCTGGAGGACTAATTGGGGTCTGATTGGGGGGGTGGAAGTCTAATGGGGGTCTGATTGGGGTCTGGAGGTCTAATTGGGGTCTGATTGGCGGTGTGGAAGTCTAATCGGGGTCTGATTGGGGTCTGGAGGTCAAATGGGGGTTGGCTTGGAGGTTTGGAGGTCTATTTTGGGGTATGGAGGTTTAATGGGGTATGAATGGGGGCCTGGAGGATTAATGGGGGTCTGGAGGTCTAATAGGGGGCTGATTGGGGGTCTAGAAGTCTAATGGGGGGCTTATTGGGGGTCTGTAGGTCTAATGGGGGTCTGATTGGGGGTCTGGAGGTCTAATGGGGGTCTGTTTGTGGGTCTGGAGGGCTAGTGGGGGTCTGGAAGTCTAATGGGGGTATAATTGACGGTATGGAGGTCTGGTCTGAGGTCTGATTGGGGGTCTGGAGATCTAATGGGGGTCTGATTGGGAGTCAAGAAGTCTAATGGGGGTCTGATTGGGGGCCTGGAGGACTAATGGGGGTCTGGAGTTCTAATAGAAGTCTGATTGGGGGTCTGGAGGTCTAATAGGGGTCTGATTGGGAGTCTGTAGGTCTAATTGGGTCTGATTGGGGGGTCTGAAGTACTAATGAATGTATAGAGATCTAATGTGGGGCTGATTGGAGGTCTACAGGTCTAATGGGGGGCTGATTGGGGGGTCTGGAGGTCTAATGGGGGTCTGATTGTGGGTCTGGAGGTCTAGTGGGGGTCTGAAAGTTTAATGGGGGTATAATTGCGGTTCTGGAGGTCTGGTCTGAGGTATGCTTGGGGGTCTTGAGATCTAATGGGGGTCTGATTGGGAGTCTGGAGGTCTAATGGGGGTTGCATCTAAGATGTCTAATAGGGGTCTGGAGGTCTAATGGGGTGTTATCTGAGGTCATATATGGGGTTTGCTTGGAGGACTGGAGGTCTGATTGGGGGTATGGAGGTTTAATGGGGGTCTTATTGGGAGTCTGGAGGTCTAATGGGGGTCTGATTGGGGTCTGAAAGAATAATGGGGGTCTGGAGGTCTAATGGGGGTTTTCTTGGAGGACTGGAGGTCTGATTGCTGGTATGAAGGTTTAATGGGGGTCTGATTGGGAGTATGGAGGTCTAATAGGGGTCTGATTGGGGTTCTGGAGGTTTGATTGGTGGTCTGGAGGTCTAATGGGGGTCTTATTTGGATCTGGAGTCTATATAGGGTCTGATTGGGGTCTGGAGGTCTGATTTGGGGTATGGAGGTCTAATGGGGTCTGATTGGGAGTCTGGAGGTCTAATGGGGGTCTGATTGGGGATCTGGAGGACTAATTGGGGTCTGATTGGGGGGGTGGAAGTCTAAAGGGGGTCTGATTGGGGTCTGGAGGTCAAATGGAGGTTGGCTTGGAGGTCTAAAGGTCTATTTTGGGGTATGGAGGTCTAATAGAGGGCTGATTGGGGGTCTAGAAGTCAAATGGGGGGCTTATTGGGGGTCTGAAGGACTAATGGGGGTCTGATTGTGGGTCTGGAGGTCTAGTGGGGGTCTGGAAGTCTAATGGGGGTATAATTGCGGGTCTGGAGGTCTGGTCTGAGGTCTGATTGGGGGTCTGGAGATCTAATGGGGGTCTGATTGGGAGTCTGGAAGTCTAATGGGGGTCTGATTGGGGGCCTGGAGGACTTATGGGGGCCTGGAGGTCTAATAGGGGGCTTATTGGGGGTCTAGAAGTCTAATGGGGGCTGATTGGGGGTCTGGAGGTCTAATGGAAGTCTGATTGAGGGCATAGAGGTCTAATAGGGGGCTGATTGAGGGTCTAGAGGTCTAATGGGGGTCTGATTGGGGGTCTGGAGGTCTAATAGTGGGGAGTCTGTATGTATAATTGGGTCTGATTGGGGGTCTGAAGTACTAATGAGTGTATAGAGGTCTAATGTGGGGCTGATTGGAGGTCTACAGGTCTAATGGGGGGCTGATTTGGGGTCTGGAGGTCTAGTGGGGGGTCTGAAAGTTTAATAAGGATATAATTGCGGGTCTGGAGGTTTGGTATGAAGTCTGATTGGGGGTCTGGAGATCTAATGGGGGTCTGATTGGGAGTCTGGAGGTCTAATGGGGGTTGCATCTAAGAGGTCTAATGGGGGTCTGGAGGTCTAATGGGGACTTATCTGAGGTCATATATTGGGGCGGAGTCTGACATGGAGATCTAAAGGGGGTGTGATCTGATCTGAGGTTTGATATGTGGGGTCTGAAGGTCTGTTTGAGGGTCTGGAGGTCAGGTTGGGGGTCTGGAGGTCTGATTGGGGGTCTGGAGGTCTGATTGGTGGTCTGATTGGGGGTCTGGAGGTCAAATGGGGGTTTGCTTGTAGGTCTTGAGGTCTAATTGGGTTTATATAGGTTTAATGGGGGTCTGATTGGGAGTCTGGAGGTCTAATGGGGGTCTTATTGGGAGTCTGGAGGTCTAACGGGGGGCTGATTGGGGGGTCTAGAGGTCTAATGGGGAGCTGATTGGGGGGTTTGGAGGTCTAATGGGGGTCTGATTGGGGGTCTGGAGGACTAATGGGATCTGGTGGTCTAATGGGGGGCTTTTTGGGGGTCTAGAGGTCTAATGGGGGGCTTTTTGGGGGTCTGAAGGTCTAATGGGGGTCTGATTGGGAGTCTGGAGGAATAATGGGGTCTAGAGGTCTAATGGGGGGCAGATTGTTAGTTTAGAGGTCTAATGGGGCTCTGATTTGGGTTCTGGAGGTCTGGACTGAGGTCTGATGTGGGGGAATGGCGGTCTAATGGGGGTCCTGTAAGGAGGTCTTAAGGTCTAATGGGGGTTGCATCTAAGAGGTTTAATGGGGGTCTGGAGGTCTAATGGAAGTCTTATCTGAGGTCATATATTGGGGCGAAGTCTGACATGGAGATCTAAAGGGGGTGTGATCTGTTCTGAGGTTTGATGTAGGGTCTGGAGGTCTGTTTGAGGGTCCGGAGGACTGATTGGTGGTCTGGAGGTCTAATAGGGGTCTGATTGGGGTCTGGAGGTCTGATTGGTAATCTGGAGGTCTAATGGGGTCATATTGGGGTCTGGAGGTCTAATGGGGGTTTGCTTGGTGGTCTGATTGGGGGTATGGAGGTTTGATGGGGGTCTGATTGGGAGTCTAAAGGTTTAATGGGAGACTGATTGGGGGTCTGGGGGACTAATTCGGGTCTGATTGGGGGTGTGGAAGTCTAATGGGGGTCTGATTGGGAGTATAGAGGTCTAATGGGTGTCTGATTGGGGGTGTGGAGGTCTAATTGGGGGCTGAATGGAAGTCTAGAGGTCTAATGGGTGGCTGATTCGGGGTCTGGAGGTCTAATTTGGGGCTGATTTGGGGTCTGGAGGTTTGGAATTTTACTGGGGCTCTGATTTGAGGTCTGGAGGTCTGTTCTGAAGTCTGATGTGGGGGAATGGCTGTCTAATGGGGGTCTTATATGGGGCCTGAAGGTCTAATTGGGGTTGCATCTAAGAGGTCTAATTGGGGTCTGGAGGTCTAATGGGGTCTTATCTGAGGTCATATATTGGGGTGGAGTCTGACATGGAGATCTAAAGGGTGTGTGATCTGATCTGAGGTTTGATATGTGGGGTCTGAAGGTCTGTTTGAGGGTCTGGAGGTCAGGTTGGGGGTCTGGAGGTCTGATTGGGGGTCTGGAGGTCTGATTGGTGGTCTGATTGTGGGTCTGGAGGTCTAATGGAGGTTTGCTTGGAGGTCTTGAGGTCTAATTGTGTTTATAGAGGTTTAATGGGGGTCTGATTGGGAGTCTGGAGGTCTAATGGGGGTCTGATTGGGGGTGTGGAGGTCTAATAGGGGGCTGTTGGGGGTCTAGATGTCTAATGGGGGTCTGGAGGTCTAATAGGGGTCTGATTGCGAGTCTGGAAGTCTAATTGGGTCTGATTGGGGGTCTGAAGTACTATTGAGGGTCTAGAGGTCTAATAGGGGGCTGATTGGGGGTCTGGAGGTCTAGTGGGGTTCTGGAAGTCTAATGGGGGTATAATTGCGGGTCTGGAGGTATGGTCTGAGGTCTGATTGGTGGTCTGGAGATCTAATGGGGGTCTGATTGGGAGTCTAGAAGTCTAATGGGGGGCTGATTGGGGGTCTGGAGGTCTAATGGGGGGCTGATTGGGGGTCTGGAGGTCTAATGGGTGTATGATTGGGCGTCTGGAGGACAAATGGGATCTGGAGGTCTAATGGGGGCTGATTGGTGATTTAGAGGTCTAATGGGCTGATTGGGGGTCTGGAGGTCTAATAGGGGTCTGATTGGGGGCCTGGAGGACTAATGGGGGTCTGGAGGTCTAATAGGGGGCTGATTGGGGGTCTGGAGGTCTAATGGGTGTATGATTGGGCGTCTGGAGGACAAATGGGGTCTGGAGGTCTAATGGGGGCTGATTGGTTATTTAGAGGTCTAATGGGCTGATTGAGGGTCTGGAGGTCTAATAGGGGTCTGATTGGGGGTCTTGAGGTCTGGTCTGAGGTCTGATGTGGGGGAATGGCGGTCTAATGGGGGTCTTATATTGGGGTCTGAAGGTCTAATGGGGGTTTCATCTAAGAGGTCTAATGGTTTGGAGGTATAATGGGGGTCTTATCTGAGGTCATATATTGGGTTGGAGTCTGACAAGGAGATCTAAAGGGGGTGTGATCTGATCTGAGGTTTGATATGTGGGGTCTGGAGGTCTGTTTGGGGGTCTGGAGGTCTGATTGGTGGTCTGGAGGTCTGATTGGTGGTGTGATTGGGGGTCTGGAGGTCTAATGGGGTTTGCGTGGAGGTCTGATTGGGGTATGGAGGTCTAATGGGGTTCTGATTGGGAGTCTGGAGGTCTAATGGGGGTCTGATTGGGGGTCTGGAGGACTAATGGGGGTCTGATTGGTGGGGGGTGGAAGTCTAATGGGGGTCTTATCTAAGGTCATATATTGGGGCATAGTCTGACATGGAGATCTAAAGGGGTTTGACAGTCTGTTTTGGGGTCTAGAGGTCTGATTGGGGGTCTGGAGGTTTGATTGGTGGTCTAGAGGTCTAATGGGGGTCTGATTGGGGTCTGGAGGTCTAAATGGGGTCTCTGATTGGGGGTCTGGATGTCTAATAGGGGTCTGATTGGGAGTGTGGAGGTCTAATTGGGCCTGATTGGGGGTCTGAAGTACTAATGAGGGTCTAAAGGTCTAATGGGGCTGATTGGAGGTCTAGAGGTCTAATGGGGTCTGATTGTGGGTCTGGAGGTCTAGTGGAGGTCTGGAAGTCTAATGGGGGTATAATTGCAGGTCCTGAGGTCTGGTCTGAGGTCTAAATAGGGGTCTGGAGATCTAATTGGGGTCTGATTGGGAGTCTGGAGGTCTAATGGGGGTCTGATTGGGGGCCTGGAGGACTAATGGGGGTCTGGAGGTCTAATGGGGGGCTGATTGGGGGTCTGGAGGTCTAATGGGTGTAGGGGGTCTGGAGAACTAATGGGGTTGCATCTAAGAGGTCTAATGTGATCTGGAGTTATAATGGGGGTCTTATCTGAGGTCATATATTGGGTCGAAATCTGACAATTAGATCTAAAGGGTGTGTGATCTGATCTGAGGTTTGATATGTGGGGTCTGGAGGTCTGTTTGGGGGTCTGGAGGTCTGATTGGGGTCTGATTGTTGGTCTGGAGGTCTATTGGGGGTCTGATTGGGGGTATGAAGGACTAATGTTGGTCTGGAGGTCTGATTGGGGGCTGATTGGGGGTCTAGAGGTCTAATGGGGGTCTGATTGGGGGTCTGGAGGTATGGTGGGGTTCTGGAGTTCTAATGGGGCTGTGATTTGGGGTCTGTATGTCTGGTCTGAAGTCTGATGAGGGGGAATGGCGGTTTAATGGGGGTCTTATATGGGGGTCTGAAGGTCTAATGGGTGTTGCATCTAAGATGTCTAATGGGGGTCTGGAGGTCTAATGGGGTCTTATCTGAGGTTATATATTGAGGAGGATTATGACATGGAGATCTAAAGGGGGTGTGATCTGATCTTAGGTTTGATATGTGGGGTCTGGAGGTCTGTTTGCGGTTCTGGAGGTCTGATTGGTTTTCTGGAGGTTTAATTAAGGTCTGACTGGGTGTCTGGAGGTCTAATGGGTGTCTGATTTGGAGTCTAGAGGTCTAATGGGCAGGGACGTGCACACATAGGGATGAAAGGGGGCTTGAGCCCCTGCCCTTTTCATCACCGGCCCCTTAAATGCCCTCCGCTCTTACAGAAATTTTATTTTATTGGAACTTTTTTTTTTTTCATAATGCGCAGATGCTGGCACTCACTGTCACGTGCGCTGCGCATTAATCTTTGTTAATTATCAAGACCAGACCCGCCGGCAAGTCACGTGGTACGGGCGGCGCGCACAGGCAGTCTTCTGAGCAGAGAAGAAGAGCTGCCTGGCTGTGTGTGCTCCCGCCCGTCCTGCCCCTGCTGACAAGCCGCCTCAGAGCCTCACCGCCCGCCCCTCCCGTCAGGAATCCGGATTCAAGTGTGGGTGAGTGAAGAAAAAGAAAATGATTGATGACATACCACTGCCCTGCGGCCCTGCCCTGCTCACTCAGTTTAATTCCTCCTGTGTGTGCTTGCTTGTGCTGAGTGACTGGGTTGTTGTCTTGTGTTTGTCTTGTCTGTCGGTCTGAGTCACTGTCTGTGTGAGTGTGTGAGTGTGATGTGTCTGTCTGTGATCGCCCCCCGCTCTGTGCTCTGGCTACTGTGCTGCTGCCTGGCCTGCTGACTGAGCCTGCCACACTCACTGTCATGGAGGTAGTAGGCCATTAGTGGCGGTTGGCGGGAAAAAACAGGGAGGGGGGAGGGTGTATAGGAGAGGAGATGCTCTACCTGCCTGCAAAACCCACCCACTGCCCAGCACACCCATGCTTCAGTTTACAATAATGCCTTTATGGCCCAGCAGGCCAGCACCCCTGCTTTTTGGCTACTTGTGCTGCCTGCCACTGCCATCATGGAGGCTGGTAGTGGCGGGAAAAATGTACCGGGGGGGGGGGGGAGGGTATGATATGTGCTGCCAGGCTGCCTGCAGTGCAAACCCAGGTCCCAGGCCCATGAATCACCCCTGCAGTCTGTGGGGCCACTTCTTGCTGGTACAGTGGCACATTATTGGTGGGCAGTGGCCAGTGGGGCATCTACTGAGGCCACAAAATAGGGGTATATGTTATATGGGGGGTTCTGTACAATGGCATTTTATACTGGGACACGCTATGCTTGCATTGCTTGGTACTATGGGAAAGGGGGAGAGCAGTAATGGGGGTCATCTACCGGGGGCACTAAGAATGTGTATTTGATGTTTGCAATAGGGATCGACCGCTATTGATTTTTTTTATTGCCGATACCGATATTCTGTGAACTTTCAGGCTGTTCTTTTCTGCCGATATTGGACCGTGATATTTGCATACTCTGAGTCGCCTCAATTGTATTGGACTGCACATTGTGATTTCATATCTGTATGTACCTTTTTCTTTTTGCATATACAAAAAAAAAAAATAAAAAGAATTGACAAAAAATAAAGGAATATGCATTATTACTGTATCTATACATTTATGGAGAACAAGGAAAGACTTTTAGAAAGCAACTAAGCTTTGTGGTACAAACACTTTTTCGATTTTTGTCAAGTGCCCTTTTTTTTTTTTTTAAGCCCCTGCCCTTCAAAATGTCTGTGCACGTCCCTGCTAATGGGGGTCTGATTGGTGGTTTGAAGGATGAATAGGGGTCTGGAGGTCTAATGGGGGGCTGATTGGGAGTCTAAAGGTCTAATGGGGAGCTAATTGGGGGTCTGGAGGTCTATTGGGGGTCTGGAAGTCTAGCGAGGGTCTGATTGGGGGTCTGGAGATCTTGCCTGAGGTCTAATTGGGGGTCCGCAGGTCTAATGGGGGTCTGATTGGGAGTCTGGAGGTATAATGGGGGTCTGATTGGGGGTCTGGAGGTCTAATGGGGGTTTGCTTGGAGGTCTGGTGGTCTGATTGGGGGTAATGAGGTTTAATGGGGGTCTGATTGGGAGTCTGGAGGTCTAATGGGGGTCTGATTGGGGGGGTGAAATTCTAATGGGGGTCTGATTTGGAGTCTGGAGGTCTAATGGGGGGCTGATTGGGTGTTTAGAGTTCTAATGGAGAGCTTATTGGGATGTTTGGAGGTCTAATAGGGGTCTGATTGGGGGTCTGGAGGTCTATTGGGGGTCTTGAAGTCTAATGAGGGTCTGATTGTGGGTCTGGAGATCTTGACTGAGGTCTAATGGGGGTCTTATTGGGAGCCTGGAGGTATAATGGGGGTCTGATTGGGGGTCTGGAGGACTAATGGGGGTCTAGAGGTCCCATGGGGGGCTGATTGGGGGTCTAGAGGTCTAATAGGGAGCTGATTTGGAGTCTGGAGGTCTAATGGGGGTCTGATTGGGGGTCTGGATGACTAATGGGGTCTGGAGGTCTAATGGGGGGGCTGATTGGTGGTTTAGAGATCTAACGGGGGGCTGATTCGGGGTCTGGAGTTCTAATGGGGGTCTGATTGGGCGTCTGGAGGTCTGTTTGGGGTCTGGAAGTCTAATGGGGCTTATATTTGGGGTCTGGAGGTCTGGTCTGAGATCTGTGTGGGAATGGCTGTCTAATGTAGGTCTTATATGAAGGTTTGAAGGTCTAATTGGGGTTGCATCTAAGAGATATAATGGGGGTCTGGAGGTCTAAAAGGGGTCTTATCTGAGGTCATATATTGGGGTGGAGTCTGACATGGAGATCTAAAGGGGGTGTGATCTGATCTGAGGTTTCATATGTGGGGTCTGGTGGTCTGTTTGGGGTTTTGGAGGTCTGATTGGGGGTCTGGAGGTCTAATGCGGGTCTAATTGGGGGTCTGGAGGTCTAATGGGGGTCTGATTGGGGTCTGAAGGTCTAATGGGGGTTTTCTTGGAGGTCTGGAGGTCTAATTGGGGGTATGGAGGTCTAAAGGGGGTCTGATTGGGGGACTGGAGGACTAATGGGAGTCTAATTGGGGGTGTGGAAGTCTAATGGGGATCTGATTGGGAGTCTAGAGGTCTAATGGGGGTCTGATAGGGGCGGAGTCTGACATGGAGATCTAAAGGGGGTGTGATCTGATCTGAGGTTTGATATGTGGGGTCTGGAGGTCTGTAAGTGGCTCTGGGGGTCTGTTTGGGGGTCTGGAGGTCTGATTGGGGGTCTGGAGGTCTAATAGGGGTATGATTGGGGTTTGGAAGTCTAATGGGGGTTTGATTGGGGGTCTTGAGGTCTGATTGGGGGTCTAGAGGTCTGATTGGTGGTCTGTTCTAATGGGGGTTTGATTGGGGGTCTGGAGGTCTAGTGGGGGTCTGTAAGTCTAACAGAGGTCTCATTGGGGTCTAAAGGTCTGGTCTGTGGTCTAATGGGGGTCTGGAGGTCTAATGGGGGTCTTATATGGGGGTCTGAATGTCTAATGGGGTCGCATCTAAGAGGTCTAATGGGGTTCTTATCTGAGGTCATATATTCGGGCTGGAGTCTGACAGATCTAATGGGGGCGTGATCTGAGGTGTAAAACTGGGGTCTGATATTGGGTCTGACATAGAGGTGTATTTTTTTGTACTGGTGCACAATATAAAGGGCTATTTTTGTACTGGTGCACTATCTGTGCATTACCAGTATTTTCAGGGGGACTGTTTCTGCAGGATAGTATTGGGGGGCACAGTACTGGGGGCGGCGGGATTGGGTGTTGAGAAGGAGGGGAGGATGATGGAAAAGTAGGAAACTAAGATGTCTGTTAAACTCTGCAGAGAAGAGACATGGCTGAAAGAAGTCACCATGGCGGTCTGGTCTGAAAGGAGAAGATAAGGAAAGAGAATATCTACATCAGAGGAGATGTCACTGGATGTAAGAGGTACATATGTGGGGATGTATTACTCTGTTTGTTCTGTTGCGCTGTATGTAATGTTTTCCAAGTATGTCTTTAAAGGGGTTGTCCACTTTTTTTTTTAAAGTACGAGTGCTTCCTTCTCTGCTCTGTTTACCTGCTCACCACTGCCATTGCAGCAGTGAGCAGGTAAACAGAGCAGAGAAAGTAGCTCTCATATGAGCGCTGCCCTCTCTTCAAGCAGCTGATCGCCTGAGGTGCCGGGGGACCTGAGAATAGGTCATTAGTAGTAAAAAGGACATTATCTTTAACAGTAGGACTGGAGGAAATAGGTTAGGGCTCATGCACACGACCCAGACCCATTCAACTTGAATGGGTCTGTTGATCTGTCCGCATCGCAAAAAAGTAGTGCACGCACTACTTTTTTGTGGTGCAGAGGCACGGACAGAAAACCCACGGAAGCAATCCGTAGTGCTTCCGTGGGCTTCCATTCTGTGCCTCCGTTCCGCATCTCCCGGATTGCGGACCTATTGAAGTGAATGGGTCCGTGATGCGGGATGCACACTGCCAGTGGCCGTGTTTTGCGGCCACCGCAATACGGCCACCGCCCGGCAACGGCCATGTGCATGAGCCCTATAGGTTGAGAATTTGGCATGGGGGGGGGTGTTTTTATTTTTACCTCAGGCTGCAGAAAGGCTAGGTGCACCCCTGCACATGCCACAAAGCGCTGAGGGAAGGGGGGGGGGCAAGCTGAACTCTTGCACCAGTGCCCAGGAGCCTTTAGCTACGCCCCCGAAAGTGAGCACCCTAAAATCTGTAATATCAGGCCGCAATTTCACCCAAATTACACAATTAGGGATTAAATTATTGAATTATGTGAAAAAGAAGATGAACACCATAAAATCTGTAGTATTGGGCAGACTAGATGGGCCAAATGGTTCTTATCTGCCGACACATTCTATGTTTCTATCAGGCCATAATTTCATCCCAGGATCAATTATGAATGGATATACTTATATGTAAAAGAACGTAAGTACCCTGGAACCTGTAGTATTAGGCAGCAACTTCACCCCAATTACACAATTAGGGATTGAAGGATTGAATTATGTGAAAAAGAACGTGAACCTCCTAAAATCTGTAGTATCAGGCCGCAATTTCACCCCAAGAACACAATTAAGAATTAATGGATTTACTTACATATGAAAGAATGTGAACACCCCAAAATCTGTAGCATCAAACCGTAATTTCACCCCATTTACACATTTAAGGAAGATTGAATTATGTATAACAGAATTTGAACACCATAAAATCTGTAGTAAGAAGCCACAATTTCACCCCCAATTACACAATTAAAACAAATTGAATTATATATAAAAGAACGTGAAGACCCCAAAATCTGTAGTATCAGGCCGCAATTTCACCCCAATTACGCAATTAAGGATTAATGGATTTACTTACGTATAAAAGAATGTGAACACCCCAAAATCTGTAGTATCAAACCGTAATTTCACCCCAATTCAACATTTAAGGAGGATTGAATTATGCATAAAAGAATGTGAACACCATCAAATCTGTAGTATCAAGCTACAATTTCAGCCCAATTACACAATCAAAACAAATTGAATTATGTATAAAAGAATGTGAACAACCTAAAATCTGTAGTATTATAACACTTTTTAACCCCAATTAGTGCAGGAAGGTGTAAGAGAATAGCTTCCCTCATTCCCGAGCTTCTTATTTCCTCTTTTTAACGTGTGCAGCAGCCGATTTAGAAAAAATCTGATAATATGTTACCACTTTAAACTTCGATTCGCTCAACTCTAGTCATCACCCATCACCTACCTGGGTGTTTGAGTTTCAAAGCCTGATGAACAACCAGAAATGTTACTTGAAGCTGAAAGGAAAGAAGGACGTATATTAAGCATAGTTAACAAGCCTCATAAAAGGTATTATTTTACATGGGTATGCATTTTTTAACTTATTAAAGGCCATCAAGACAATTTAGAGAACATTTTTTATGACTTCCCCACATAGACAAAAATAATAATGATTATCATAATAATAATTAAAAATAAATCCACTTATATTAAAGGCGTTGTGCAGTCAGTACATATTGCTGACCTACCGTATCCTCAGGATAGGCCATCAATATCTGACCGGTGGGTGTTCGTGCTGGTGGTGCCACTGGTGTGAGAACTACTTGCTCTTCAATATTACACTGTGAATCGTCTCAGAAGTCTTGGTGGCGCAGTGTAATTACAAGTGCTTATCCCATTCACTTGTAATTACACTGTGCTGGTGCTGCAAGCTACATGACGCTCAGTGTAATCTTGAAGAGGAAGCAGTGCTCGTACAAGCGCCACCTCCTCTCTAAAGAACTGGTAGGCAGGAGTAACATAGAAACATAGAATGTGTCGGCAGATAAGAACCATTTGGCCCATCTAGTCTGCCTAATATAAGTACCAGGATTCAGAACCCCATGATCAGATATTGGTGACCTATCCAGAGGATAGGTCATCAATATGTACTGGACGCACAACCCCTTTAAGTAAATAAATCCTAAACCTAGTTGTAATGCAGATTAAAGCACCGAGGATTACGGTATCCCTTGGTGACAATAACCCATGGTTTAATATCCATTGTTAGAGATATCAGAGAAGAGAAGCAGATTTGGTGGAAATTTGAAGTAATGGATACTATATTAGAGATGAGTGACGTCACAATAAGATATTTTTTTCAAAAAAATGTTAAATAGTGTTGTCTTCCAAAAAAAAAAAATCTGTTTTCTTCAGACTGTCTTTATAACAAATCATCGCAGTCTGCAAGCTCCCTGCAAGTTCTGCAGGCAAATGTAGGTACCATGGCTCTCCTTCAATACATGAATTGGCATCGCAGGCTTAGGCCTCATGCACATGGCCATTGTGCGGCCGTTCTGGATCGAGACTCATTCAACTTGATTGGGTCTGTGATCCATCCGCACCGCAAAAAAATAGAACATGTTCTATTTTTTTGCAGTGCGGAGGCACGGACAGAAACACCACGGAAGCACTCCGTAGTGCTTCTGTGGGGTTCCATGCCTCCGTTCCACACCGCAGCTCCGGATTGGGGACCCATTCAAGTGAATGGGTCCGCATCCGTGATGCGGGGAGCACACAGCCGGTGCCCGCATATTGCAACGGCCGTGTGCATGAGGCCTAAGGCTACTTTCACACTCGCGTTTTTGCCTGATCCGGCAGGGATCAGCAAGAACGCTTCCGTTTCTGATAACACAACCGCCTGCATCCGTTATGAACGGATCTGGTTGTATTATCTTTAAAATAGCAATGACGGATCCATCATGAACTCCATGGAAAGTCAATGGGTGCCAGATCTGATTTCTGTTGTGTCCGAGAAAACGTTTTGCTCCGCATCCCATGCCGAACAGAAAACCGCAGCTTGCTCCGGTATGGGAACACAACCAAGCGGAACGGAATGCATTCTGGTGCATTCTCTTCTGTTCAGTTCAGTTTTGTCCCCATTCATAATAAATGGGGACAAAACAAAAGCGTTTTTTCAACGGTAACGCAAGTGTGAAAGTAGTCTAACATAGGAAAATCAAACTTGCCAGCAGCGTGAGCAAAACTGTTCTTTTCCTCCTTGTTGTCATTCTAGTAGCCAGGTAAAACGGTCATATCACCATCAATATCATCAGCTACAACTTCTCCTGCAGCTCTCCTGCTTCATCATCAGTAAACCATAACAGAATTTGTGGGAAGGAAACAACAATACCTGCCCAGCAATCCATTTGTGTACATTTGTGTACATACTACATCTAAACAAGTAAGATTTGTTTGTTTATAATCTTCCCCTCTTTAAAATGGCAGACCTGGTTCTGTGCAGGAATTGTTGTGCTTTTATTTCAGGTTCCACTCTTCAGAGGTTTGGATGCTGTATGATCTGTAGACAGCTCTCCATAATGCAGCAGGAAATCACATTTTTGAAATCTGAGATTTGTAAATTAACCGTTAAACAAACTCAGGCTGAGGACGTTTCAATGCCACTGCCACAGAGGCCCCCTAGAAATGGAAGATGGGTTACTGCAGGTTCTGGTAGACTGAGAGTTGTTGATAGAAGACATGTCCCACAGTCTGTGGCTCTCCATAATTAATTTGCAGCACTTTCAGAGTGCAAGAGCAACATGGAGGATGGCTCAAGCACAGTGGTTGAGAAACAATCATCTCCCATGCCTAAAGTATGCAAGACTGCAGCCAAAGACAAAAAGGAGAAGGTGAGGACTGATAGTAAGCAGCTGTTGTTTGGCGATTCCATCATAAGAGGTGTGAAGTTTGAGGAAAATGGTGTTGTGAGATGTCTCCCTGTTGCTACCGCTAGCAGGGATAGACGACGGATCCTTAATATTGTTAGGCAAGCAAAGCAGGAAAGGGAGGTGGATGTTATTGTCCATCTTGGGACAAATAATCTGGCTTGCAATGATGTTTCAAAGGTGAAGGAAGCTTTTCACACACTTGGAAATGCATCAACTGTTTCATTCTCTGCAGTTTTGCCTGTGCCTAACCTTTAGCATGACAGGAATATGTGCATTAAGGAAATCAATGTATGGCTTGGTGAATGGTGTCTGAACCAAGGGTTTGGCTTTGTGTCTCATGTTAGCTCTCGTTGGAATGGAAAAGAACTGTACAAGAAAGATGGTTTGCAAGGGAACGAATGTCCTCAGTGAACAGTTCGAAGTATTTGCTAAGGAGCATGTAAACTAGGAAAGGGGGGCAAAGGAGTGATAATCCAGCAGTCCGACTGCCCCCGGAACAATGCCAGAAGATGCCAGTAGCACAAAGGTTAAGAAATGACAAGCTCAGATTCTTGTCTACAAATGCTCGCAGTTTAGGGAATAAGATCAATGAACTTGAGGCTATAATGGCATCTGAAAATATAGATTTAGTGGCTGTTACTGAGACGTGGTTCAATGGGAGTAATGACTGGGATAAAACAATACCAGGGTTCTCTCTATACAGGAAAGACAGAGAAGGCAAGAAGGGGGAGGGGTGGCCCTGTATGTGAAAAATAGCATGAAATCTAATTTGATACAAGTTAGCGAGACCAAATTAGAGTCAGTTTGGGTTACCTTGCAGCTTGATAATCATAAGGTAACTCGTGTAGGTTTGATATATAGACCACCTAGCCAAGTCAAAGAATTAGATGATCTACTAGTTGAGGAAATAGCTAAAATGACATTGAAGGGGGAAGTTATCATTACGGGAGACTTTAATCTTCCTTATATAAACTGGAAAACCAAAATAGCTAGTTCTGCCAGGAGTACAGATATTCTAAATTCCCTACTGGGATTATCTCTACAGCAAGTAGTTGAGGAGCCAACCTGGAAGGAGGCCATTTTAGATTTAGTATTCACAAATGGGAATTTGGTATCTGATATTACTGTAGGGGAAAGCTTGGGATCTAGTGATCACCAGTCAGTGATGTTTTACTATAAGTACAGTGACTGAGTCACCCCAAACAAAAACAAAAGTTTTAGATTTTAGAAAATTTGATTAGTGGTATACAAGTCCCTATCAGATTGGAACAGTTTCAATGGAGTCCAGGAGAAATGGGACTACCTAAAAGTGGCACTATTGAAGGCAACAGAAAATTGCATTAGGCATGTCAGTAAAAGCAAAAAAAGGAAGAGACCACTGTGGTACTCAGCAGAAGTGGCCAAAATCATTAAAAACAAAAAGATAGCATTTAGTATTTATAAAAAAAAATTAAAAAAAACGAGGATGACAGGCAAATTTATAAGATTAGGCAGACAGAGGCCAAACAAGTTATAAGAGCTTCTAAAGCACAGGTAGAAAAGAAATTAGCTGTCAGGGAAAAAAGGCGATAAGACATTCTTCAGATACATAAATGAAAAAAGGAAACTAAAACAAGGAATTACCAAATTAAAAACAAAAGAAGGAAGGTATATGGAAGAAGATAAAGAACTAGTTGACTGCCTCAATGAATACTTCTGTTCAGTTTTTACAAAGGAAAATGAAGGAAAAGGACCTCAGTTAGGAAAAAAGACTAATGAATCTTTTGCCACATGTGTCTTTACAGAGGAAGAGCTTCTACGTCAGCTGTCTAAAATTAATACAAATAAGTCACAGGGGCCTGATGGGATACACCCAAAGCTATTAAAAGAGCTCAGCGGCGAACTAGAAAATCCATTAACAGATTTATTTAAGCAATCACTGGCAACAGGAGTCATCCCAGAAGATTGGAAATTGGCAAATGTTGTGCCCATTCACAAGAAAGGTAGTAGGGAGGAATCAGGCAACTATAGGCCAGTAAGCCTGACATCAATAGTGGGGAAATTTATGGAAACCATATTTAAGGAGAGGATTGTGGAACATCTAAAATCCGATGGATTGAAAGATGAAAAACAGCATGGGTTTACTTCAGGGAGATCATGTCAAACTAATCTTATACATTTTTTTGATTGGGTGACTAAAATAATAGATGGCAGAGGTGCAGTAGACATCACTTATCTGGACCTTAGTAAGGCTTTTGATACTGTCCCACATAGAAGGCTTATCAATAAATTGCAGTCTTTGTGCGTGGACTCCCATATTGTTGAATGGATTAGGCAGTGGCTGAGGGACAGGCTACAGAGGGTTGTAGTCAATGAAGTATATTCAGACCAAGGTCTTGTTACCAGTGGGGTACCTCAGGGATCTGTTCTGGGACCCATATTGTTAATATCTTTATCAGCGAAATTGCAGAAGGCCTCGATGGTAAGGTGTGTCTTTTTGCTAATGACACAAAGATTTGTAACAGGGTTGATCTTCCTGGAGGGATACACCAAATGGAAAAGGATTTAGGAAAACTAGAGGAATGGTCAAAAATATGGCAACTAAAATTTAATGTTGATAAGTGCAAGATAATGCATCTGGGGCATAAAAACCCAAGAGCAGAATATAAAATCTGTGATACAGTCCTAACCTCAGTATCTGAGGAAAGGGATTTAGGGGTCATTATTTCAGAAGACTTAAAGGTAGGCAGACAATGTCATAGAGCAGCAGGAAATGCTAGCAGAATGCTTGGGTGTAAAGGGAGAGGCTTTAGCAGTAGAAAGAGGGAGGTGCTCATGCCGCTCTACAGAGCACTAGTGAGACCTCATTTGGAGTATTGTGCGCAGTACTGGAGACCATATCTCCAGAAGGATATTGATATTTTGGAGAGAGTTCAGAAAAGAGCTTCTAAACTAGTACTTGGATTGCAGGATAAAACTTACCAGGAAAGATTAAAGGACCTTAACATGTATAGCTTGGAAGAAAGACGAGACAGAGGGGATATGATAGAAACTTTTAAATACATAAAGGGAATCAACAAGGTAAAAGAGGGGAGAATATTTAAAAGAAGAAAAACTGCTACAAGAGGACATAGTTTTAAATTAGAGGGGCAAAGGTTTAAAAGTAATATCAGGAAGTATTACTTTACTGAGAGAGTAGTGGATGCATGGAATAGCCATCCTGCAGAAGTGGTAGCTGCAAATACAGTGAAGGAGTTTAAGCATGCATGGGATAGGCATAAGGCCATCCTTCATATAAGATAGGGCCAGGGGCTATCCATAGTACTCAGTATATTGGGCAGACTAGATGGGCCAAATGGTTCTTATCTGCCGACACAGTCTATGTTTCTTTGTTTCAATACTGAAGTCCTGATGGCATGTTCCCAACCTCAGTGAAGATACCTAGCTTCCATTATTCCTCAAAAAAGCCATCCCTGCCTTGTACTCTCACATGGCCAAGAACGTGGGTCAGTCTTCGGAAGGGTCAATGTGTGGCAAGATCCACACCACCATAAACATGTGGAGCAGCTGTAACGGGCAGGGACATTACATGTCTTTCACTGCTCACTAGATCGATGTTCTGTTTGGCTGCAGTGGCGCTACACCACACAACATAATAATTATATAGCACCAACATATTTTGCAGTGCTTTACAATCAGGGGGTTCATGTAAAAACAAAATCATACATTACATAACCAACAAGTCAACAATTAAATCAAGAGGCATAAGGGCCCTGCTTACAAAAGCTTACAATGTATAAGAAGATAGGGGTGACACAATAGGTATGCATATGCATGGAGTGCTTTTATTCACTTTGCAAGCTCTGTTCTAGAGATAAGTGCAAGACCCCCTTTAAATAAATGAAATCCAAGTTAGTCCTCATGCACACGGCCGTTGCCTGACAGCGGGTCCGCAATATGAATCTGCAATCCGGAGCTGCGATGCGGAACGGAGGCACGGAACCCCATGGAAGCACTACGGAGTGCATCTGTGGTGTTTCTGTGCATGCCTCCGAACCGCAAAAAAATAGAACATGTTCTATTTTTTTATGGTGCAGATGGATCACAGACCCATTGGAAATTGCGGTCCTGAATGCATGGAACGGCTGCACAACGGCCGTGTGCATGAGGCCTTATACTGGATCTTTTCCCATAAAACTGTACATCAATCTGCTCAGCTCCTCCTGCTCTATAACATGCTGCCTGCAGATCAAACACCATATTCCTTGTGTCAGGTTCCCTTTACTCTAAAACGAAGTGTAGGTTCACAATACCGACACAAATCTTATACTACTTGGGGGTCATTTATCAAACTGGTGTAAAGTAGAACTGGCTTAGTTGCTTATAGCAACCAATCCGAATCCACCTTTCATTTTCAAAAATGAAAGGTGGAATCTATGGGCAATTGGTTGCTATGGGCAACTAAGCCAGTTCTACTTTACAGCAGTTTGATAAAGGACCCGCCCCCTTATCTGCCGGTTCACACCTGGTTTTCGCTTACAAATACTAATGAAAAATACTAGCCAAATACTGACCAGGTGAAGAGGTCTTAATAAAATCTTTTAATGCTATAGTTTTAAAAAAATAAATTTACCATTTACGTTATTTCCGCTGACGACCAAACCTTCTGCCGCATGTCCAAATACAACAGTGTTGAGGGGAATCGCTGCTCCATTTCCAACAGCACACACAATTCCTATTACCATGAGGATGATATCCCATTTATCTGCATACTGCAACTAGAAATGAGCACAAAAATAAAATCATCTCAGGGTTTAGTAAACTTTAGTTATATTTTTCCCTTTTATAGATATATGAGGTCATTTGTCAAACTGGTGTAAAGTAGAACTGGCTTAGTTGTCCATAGCAACCAATCAGATTCCACCTTTCATTTTTGACAGCTCCTTTGGAAAATGAAAGGTGGAATCTGATTGGTTGCTATGGGTAACTAAGCCAGTTCTCCTTTACACCAGTTTGATAAATGACCCCCATGTTCCTTATGTTCATATACATTTGT
>NW_024400689.1:0-24835 GCF_905171765.1 Bufo bufo | reverse complement strand
AAAACAAAAGACCGTCGGTAAAACTACTAACCCCAGGCTGTGTGGAGGATGTCAGCCGGGGGGTATACGTTTCCTCCATACGAACATCGCAATTTGTGTTGCCAGCCGTTGTTGTTTTTGGCGTTAAGATGGAGACTATTTCTTTTTTTCTAGACAGTGGAGCAGGAGTAAATTTGATAGATGCCCATTTTGTCCACACTATGGGTTTGTCTCTCTGTACGCTACAGAGACCTATTCCCATATTCGCTATTGATTCTGCTCCTCTGTCTCAGAGAAACCTCACTCACATTGTCCATAACTTACACCTTCGGGTAGGGGACCACCATAACGAGTTGCTTTCATGTTATGTTCTGGAGGGGCTTCCCACTCCGGTGGTGTTGGGTCTTCCCTGGTTGGTAGCGCACAATCCAGTGGTGGATTGGCAGGCCAGAGAGATATTGGAGTGGAGTGAGCAGTGCAGAGAAAATTGCTTAAATAGCAATTGCTTAGTCGTCTCCATAGCTACCCTACCCACATTTGTTTAGTACTTTGAGGACGTCTTTTCTGAAAAGGGTTGTCAGAAGTTACCACCTCACCGTCCTTATGATTGTCCGGTTAACCTGATTCCCAGGGCAAAATTACCCAAGACCAGGTTATATAATCTTTCGAGTCCAGAGAGACAAGCCATGAAAGATTATATCTCCGAGAGCTTGGCTAAGGGACACATCAGACCCTCCTCTTCACCCGTGGCTGCAGGGTTTTTCTTCGTTAAAAAGAAAGATGGGGGCCTGCGTCCTTGCCTAGATTTTCGGGAATTAAACCGGATAACCATCCGAGACCCATACCCTCTTCCTCTCATTCCTGACCTGTTTAATCAGATTGCGGGTGCTAGGTGGTTCTCCAAACTTGATCTTAGGGGGGCCTACAATCTGATTCGTATCAAGGAAGGGGATGAGTGGAAGACAGCTTTTAACACCCCTGAGGGGCATTATGAAAATCTAGTCATGCCTTTCGGTCTGACCAATGCTCCTGCTGTCTTACAACATTTCGTTAATGACATTTTTAGTCATCTTATCGGCAGGTTTGTGGTGATATACCTAGATGATATTTTAATTTATTCGTCGGATCTGAAAACACAGGAGGTGCATGTCAGACAGGTACTGCAGGTCCTACGGACGAATAAATTATATGCTAAAATTGAAAAGTGTGTTTTCGCCGTTCAGGAAATACAGTTCCTAGGGTATTTATTATCTGCTTCAGGTTTCCGTATGGATCCTGGGAAGGTCCAGGCAATTTTAGATTGGGATCTTCCTGAGAACTTCAAAGCACTGCAACGGTTCTTGGGCTTCGCAAATTTCTATAGAAAATTCATTAAAAATTATTCGGTGATTGTAAAACCCCTTACTGACATGACTAGGAAGGGGACTGATTTTTCTAAATGGTCTGACGCCGCTAAAATAGATTTTTCCTCTCTAAAAGAGGTTTACCTCGGCATCTGTACTAATCCAACCTGATGTCTCCCAGCCTTTTATTGTTGAAGTAGATGCGTCAGAGGTAGGAGTGGGGGCTGTGCTGTCTCAGGGTCCGTCTCATGGCAAATGGCGTCCTTGTGCTTTCTTTTCTAAAAAACTATCTGCAGCAGAGAAGAACTATGATATTGGCAATAGGGAACTATTAGCTATTAAACTAGCGATTGAAGAATGGCGTCACTTTTTAGAGGGGGCAATCCACCCCGTCACTGTGATTACGGACCACAAAAACCTTCTGTACCTCGAATCAGCTAAGCGTCTCACACCTAGACAAGCTAGGTGGTCGCTATTTTTTACCAGGTTTAACTCTGTTATTACCTATCGTCCTGGGGCAAAAAATACCAAGGCAGATGCATTATCTCGTTGTTTCCCTGGAGGGGGTAATGTGAGTGATCCGGTACCCATTCTACAAAGAGGAGTGGTTGTCTCTGCGGTACACTCTGTTCTGGAGGGGAAGGTGTTAGAGGCCCAGGGGGACGCCCCGGTATCTTGCCCCTCAGAGAAATTGTTTGTACCGTTGAACCTGCGTCTCAAATTATTAAAGGAACATCATAATTCGGCACTTGCTGGGCACCCGGGTAGTAAAGCAACCTTGGAGCTATTGTCTCGTCGTTTTTGGTGGCCAAGGTTGCGTCAGGATGTAATGGATTTTGTGTCTTCTTGTTCTACTTGTGCGCGCGCGAAAGTCTCTCATACACGTCCTGCAGGGTCTTTATTGCCACTTGTCATTCCCAATAGGCCATGGACACATCTGTCAATGGATTTTATCACTGACTTACCTTTGTCTGCGGGTAAAACAGTTATCTTGGTAGTAGTGGACAGGTTTAGCAAAATGGCACACTTCATTGCGTTACCCGCACTACCTAATGCTAAGACTCTTGCTCAGGTATTCATCAGTGAAATCGTGAAGCTTCACAGGGTCCCTTCTGATGTTTCGGATCGGGCAACCCAGTTTATTTCTAAATTTTGGAAAGCTTTTTGTTCCCGTTTGGGGGTACACTTATCCTTTTCCTCAGCTTTCCATCCTCAGTCGAATGGACAGACTGAGCGTACCAACCAAAACCTTGAGACATATCTAAGATGTTTTGTGTCTGAAAACCAAGAGGTGTGGTCATCATATTTACCGTTAGCTGAGTTTGCCATAAATAATCGCCGTCAGGAATCTACTGGTAAGTCACCATTTCTTGGTGCATATGGTTTTCATCCCCAATTCTGTACTTTCAAACAGGGGGGGTCTTCTGGGGTTCCCGAAGAGGAACGGTTTTCATCATCTCTTTCATCGGTATGGCAGAAGGTGCAAGCTAACTTGAAAAATATGGGAGGTAAATATAAATGCATGGCTGATAAGAGACGGTCGCCAGGTCCGGACCTAGGAGTGAATGACTATGTGTGGTTGTCTACTAGGAATATTAAATTAAAGGTTCCCTCTTGGAAACTGGGTCCTAGGTTCATTGGCCCTTACAAAATAGTAGCCATCATTAACCCCGTGGCTTTTCGCCTGGAGCTACCTCAGACTTTTAAAATCCATAACGTCTTCCATAAGTCGTTACTCAAGAAATATGTTCCACCTCTAGAACCGTCACCGCTGCCACCCCCTCCTGTTGTTGTGGATGGTAATCTAGAGTTTCAAATATCCAAAATTGTTGATTCTCGTCGGGTCCGCCGCTCTCTTCAATATCTGGTGCATTGGAGGGGTTACGGTCCCGAGGAAAGAATGTGGGTTCCAGCGTCTGAGGTAAACGCCCGCAGGTTAGTTCGGGCTTTTCATGCCTCTCATCTTGAGAGACCTAGTCCTGAGTGTCCGGAGGCCCCTCGTAATTGACTTGGCCATTGCATAACATTCCACTTCTTTCCCTTAAAAAAAACTCTTTGGTTGCTTTTGCAGTATGCTTTGTGTCATTGTCCATCTGCACTGTGAAGCACCGTCGAATGATTTCTGAAGCATTTGGCTGAATATGAGCAGATAATATTGTACGAAACACTTCAGAATTCATCCTGCTGCTTTTGTCAGCAATCACATCATCAATAAATACAAGAGAACCAGTTCCATTGGCAGCCATACATGCCTATGCCATGACACTACCACCACCATGCTTCACTGATGAGGTGGTATGCTTAGGATCATGAGCAGTTCCTTTCCTTCTCCATACTCTTCTCTTCCCATCACTCTGGTACAAGTTGATCTTGGTCTCATCTGACCATAGGATGTTGTTCCAGAACTGTGAAGGCTTTTTTAGATGTCGTTTGGCAATCTGTAATGTGGCCTTCCTGTTTTTGAGGCTCACCAATGGTTTACATCTTGTGGTAAACCCTCTGTATTCACTCTGGTGAAGTCTTCTCTTGATTTGTTGGCTTTGACACACATACACCTACCTCCTGGAGAGTGTTCTTGATCTGGCCAACTGTTGTGAAGGGTGTTTTCTTCACCAGGGAAATAATTCTTCGTCATCCACCACAGTTGTTTTCCGTGGTCTTCCGGGTCTTTTGGTGTTGCTGAGCTCACCGATGCGTTCCTTCTTTTAAAGAATGTTCCAAACAGTTGTTTTGGCCATGCCTAATGTTTTTGGTATCTCTCTGATGGTTTTGTTTTTTCAGCCTAATGATGGCTTGCTTCACTGATAGTGACAGCTCTTTGGCTCTCATCTTGAGAGTTCACAGCAACAGATTCCAAATGCAAATAGCACACTTGAAATTAACTCTGGACCTTTTATCTGCTCATTGTAATTGGGATAATGAGGGAATAACACACACCTGGCCATGGAACAGCTGAGAAGCCAATTGTCCCATTAATTTTGGTTCCTTAACAAGTGGGAGGCACATATGCAAACTGTTGTAATTCCTACACCGTTCACCTGATTTGGATGTAAATACCCTCAAATTAAAGCTGACTGTCACGCTGTATGTGAGCAACAAGAGCATGCACAGAAAATAGAGCTACTGACTGGACCCAAACTAGGGAGGATAAAGGGTGACCCCTGTCAGACCCTCAAAGCTCTCCCTATGCTGCTAAGCCCATGCCCGGATCCAAATGGTGGAAGGAGGCATGCCCGCGTACCTAAGACTGATGACCACTGTAACCCCTACAATAGTGGAAGGGGCACGGCCACCGGTGCCCTGCTCAGTATATGGAGGGAACCGTGGTCGCCTCGGATCCAGTCAGAAAACACACAGATACAAAACAATGTCTGCACACTTAGCTGAAGGAGCTGCAGCCGCAGTGAAGACGGATCCAAAGACAGGCTGGCAATATCCGGAGTACTTGCTGCAGCAGAACACAGGTCCAGTGAAAGGATAGCATACAAGGGAAGATTCTCAAGCAAGAGCTACAACTCAAATGAGAAATATAATCCACACACTACAAAAGGAGGAGGGGTGATTTAAAGGCAGGGAAATCAAACGCAGGAGGAACAGCTGGGAGGAAGGAAACAGAAAGTAAAGAGCTCATCACAGGGGCGGAGAAACAGAGCAGTGAGAACTCCTCCAAGCTCTGGTAGTGACAGTACCCCCCCCTCTACGGGTGGACCCCGGACACCCAGGACCCACCTTCTCAGGATGAGCCCTATGAAATGCCCTGATGAGGCGAGTGGCTTTAATGTCCGACACCGGAACCCACATCCTCTCCTCAGGACCATAACCCTTCCAATGAACGAGGTACTGAAGAGAACCACGGACAACGCGAGAGTCCACAATTCTGGAAACCTCAAACTCCAGATTGCCATCAACCAAAATCGGAGGAGGAGGCAAAGAGGAGGGTACCGTGGGCTGGACATATGGTTTTAAGAGAGATCTGTGAAATACATTATGTATCTTCCAAACCCGTGGAAGATCAAGACGGAAGGCAACAGGATTGATGACTGACAAGATTTTATAAGGCCCAATAAACTTGGGACCCAATTTCCAGGAGGGAACCTTCAGTTTAATATTTCTTGTAGACAACCACACCAGATCACCCACATTCAGGTCCGGACCAGGCACACGTCTCTTATCAGTCACACGCTTATACTTCTCACTCATCTTTCTAAGATTACTCTGAATCTTTTGCCAAATGGTAGACAAAGACGAGGAAAATCTCTCCTCCTCAGTAAACCAGAAAGAGCCCCTCCCCAGAATGTCCCAAACTGCGGATGGAACCCATATGCACCAAAGAATGGTGACTTATCAGAAGATTCCTGACGACGGTTGTTCAGAGCAAACTCAGCAAGAGGGAGAAATGAACACCAATCCTCCTGGTTCTCTGCCACAAAACAGCGCAAATATGTCTCCAGATTCTGATTGAGGCGCTCAGTCTGACCATTCGACTGCGGGTGAAAAGCAGAAGAGAAGGACAGCCGAACCCCCAGGCGAGAACAGAAAGCCTTCCAGAATCTGGACACAAACTGCGTGCCTCTATCGGAAACAATATCAGAGGGAATGCCATGCAATTTAACAATATGGTCGACAAAAGCTTGCGCCAACGTTTTAGCATTGGGTAAACCAGAGAAAGGTACGAAATGAGCCTTCTTGCTAAAACGGTCCACCACCACCAGGATCACCGACTTCCCTGAGGAACGAGGAAGATTCGTGATAAAGTCCATGGACAGGTGTGTCCAAGGACGGGAAGGTATGGATAACGGGAGAAGGGAACCTGAAGGCCGTGAACGAGGGACCTTAGCGCGAGCGCACGTCTCACAAGCAGCCAGAAAACCCTCCACCGACTTACGAAGAGCCGGCCACCAAAATCTCTGAGCAATTAGATCTACCGTGGTTCTACTCCCGGGGTGACCAGCAAGAACCGTATCATGATGCTCCTTGAAGAGTTTGTGACGTAGCTCAGGAGGCACAAACAACTTCCCAGAAGGACAACGGGCAGGTGCCTCAGTCTGGGCAGCCTGGACCTCGGCCTCCAAATCAGAATATAGAGCAGAAACAACTACCCCCTCCGCCAAAATGGGACCCGGGTCCTCGGAGTTTCCTCCTCCCGGAAAACAGCGAGAGAGAGCATCAGCCTTCACATTTTTGATCCCAGGGCGGAATGTAACGACAAAATTGAATCTGGAGAAGAACAGAGACCATCTGGCCTGTCTCGGATTCATATGCCTGGCCGACTCCAAGTATGCCAGATTCTTATGGTCGGTAAAAACGGTGATAGGGTGCCTGGCCCCCTCCAACCAATGGCGCCATTCCTCGAAAGCCAACTTGATGGCCAACAACTCCCTATCTCCCACATCATAGTTTTTCTCTGCCGGGGAGAGTTTTTTAGAGAAAAAGGCACAGGGTCGCCATTTGGCAGGAGAAGGGCCCTGGGACAAAACCGCACCCACACCCACCTCGGAAGCATCCACCTCAACAATAAAAGGTAAGGAAACATCGGGATGCACCAAGACGGGAGCAGATGCAAAACTCTCTTTAATCTTAGAAAAAGCTGCAAGCGCCTCCTCCGACCAAGAGGAAAAATCCGCCCCCTTTTTTGTCATGTCAGTGAGGGGTTTGACAACAGAGGAATAATTCAAAATGAACTTTCTGTAATAGTTCGCAAAACCCAGAAAGCGCATCAATGCCTTCTGAATCTCAGGAAGCTCCCACTCAAGTACAGCACGGACCTTCTCCGGATCCATGCGAAAACCAGAAGCAGAGAGGAGAAAACCCAGAAATCGAATCTCCGATACCATAAAAAGACATTTCTCCAGCAATTTATTTTCCCGCAGAATCTGCAGAACCTGAAAAAGATGATCCTGATGGGTCTGAACATCAGGGGAAAAAATCTAAATATCATCAAGATACACCAATACAAATTTCCCCATTAAATGGTAGAAAATACTGTTAACAAAATGCTGAAAGACGGCCGGAGCATTCATCAGGCCAAAAGGCATAACGAGATTCTCGAAATGCCCGTTAGGGGTATTAAAGGCCGTTTTCCATTCATCGCCCTCTCTGACCCTGACCAGACCTCTCAAATCCAATTTGGAAAAAACCTTGGCCCCAACAATTTGGTTGAAGAGGTCCGGGATCAGAGGAAGGGGATAGGGATCGCGAATCGTGATACGGTTCAGCTCCCTAAAATCTAGGCAAGGTCTCAGAGAGCCATCTTTTTTTTTAACAAAAAAAAAAACAGCGGCAACAGGTGATTTTGAGGGTCGAATATGCCCCTTATCGAGACTCTCGGAGATATATGTTTGCATTGCGTCTCTTTCCGGTTGTGAGAGATTGTAGAGGCGAGCTTTTGGCAGCTTGGCGCCGGGAATGAGGTTAATGGGACAGTCAAACTCCCGGTGAGGAGGTAGCTCCTGAAAAGTCACTCCACTCATTTATTTGCCTTCCTTGCCAATCAATAGTGGGGTTATGTCTAGTGAGCCAGGGTAACCCCAAAACTAGAGGAGAAGGCAATCCGTTAAGGACAAAACAAGATATATCCTCCACATGAGTGTCACCTACAGCTAGCCGGATATTGTGAACAATGCCCTTCAGAGATCTCTGTGAGAGTGGAGCAGAGTCAATAGCAAAAACAGGTATATCCTTTTCTAATGTGCAAACCTGAAAACCATGCATGGCTACAAATTGAGTGTCAATAAGATTGACGGCCGCTCCACTATCAACAAAAATCTCACAAGACCTCCATCGCCCATAAAAAACGTAAGTTAGATTCGGCCAGAGCAACACGATCCGGGTCATCATATATCTGCCCCACGGCCACAAAAAATCCTTCCACGGATCGAAGGGAAAGATCCCCTGATGGCAGCGAAAAAGCCCAAGTCTGAGCATTACCCCTGAGCAGGGAGATGACAATCCTCACCCTCTGCTCCTGAATACCAGAGGAATGGGGACACAAGCAAAAATGGAGTTTGCATGCCTCTCTGAAGCGAACAAAACTCTCACTGCCCCCGGAGAACGTTTCCGGAAGTGAGACCTTTGGCTCGCAACAGACTCCATGGGCCGGAGCAGAGCCCAATGCTTGAAGCTGAGTCATAGATTGACAGAGATCCGCTACCTCCAAAGAAAGACCCTGCATGCGGTCAACCAGGCCAGAAAGCAGATCCATGTAAAAAAAAAGACGGTTTTGGTGGATTATAATGTCACGGCTGTATGTGAGCAACAAGAGCATGCACAGAAAATAGAGCTACTGACCGGACCCAAACTAGGGAGGATAAAGGGTGACCCCTGTCAGACCCTCAAAGCTCTCCCTATGCTGCTAAGCCCATGCCCAGATCCAAATGGTGGAAGGAGGCATGCCCGCGTACCTAAGACTGATGACCACTGTAACCCCTACAATAGTGGAAGGGGCACGGCCACCGGTGCCCTGCTCAGTATATGGAGGGAACCGTGGTCGCCTCGGATCCAGTCAGAAAACACACAGATACAAAACAATGTCTGCACCTTAGCTGAAGGAGCTGCAGCCGCAGTGAAGACGGATCCAAAGGCAGGCTGGCAATATCCGGAGTACTTGCTGCAGTAGAACACAGGTCCAGTGAAAGGATAGCATACAAGGGAAGATACTCAAGCAAGAGCTACAACTCAAATGAGAAATATAATCCACACACTACAAAAGGAGGAGGGGTGATTTAAAGGCAGGGAAATCAAACGCAGGAGGAACAGCTGGGAGGAAGGAAACAGAAAGTAAAGAGCTCATCACAGGGGCGGAGAAACAGAGCAGTGAGAACTCCTCCAAGCTCTGGTAGTGACACTGACGTTCTGCAGTTAAAGCACACCTTGTTTTTTTCATTTCAAATCCATTGTGGTGAAGTATAGAGTCAAAAATGTTACAATTGTGTTGATTTCCCAATATTTATGGACCTGACTGTACTTTGCATAACAGAGTTAGTCGGCTACAGTCTCTATCGTAGGGACGGGCTGCACCTCAATGGGGAAGGGGCAGCTGTGTTGGGGAGAAAGATGGCTAGAAGGTTGGAGGAGTGTTTAAGCTAGGGACCGGGGGAGGGAAATTACATTATAGGAGGGAAAGATAGTGCAGATAGAGACTGGGGGCAAGGTAGTGGGACTGGGGGAGGAATGGAAGGAGGGACTAGAACAGTTCAGAAGGAAAGGTGTAGGGTAAAAAATATATACATAAACCTCTCAAATGTATGTATACTAATGCCAGAAGCCTGACTAATAAAACTGGGGAACTGGAATTAGTGATGTTTGAGGAGTACTATGACATACTGGGAATAACGGAAACATGACTGGATAATAGCTATGTCTGGACAGTTAATTACTTTACTATAGTTTACTATAAACCACCTAACATACCAGAGTCCACAGAAAATCTACTACTAAACGAGATAGACAAGGTGGCAAATCATAATGAGGTGGTTATTATGGGGGACTTCAACTACCCAGATATAGACTGGGAAACTTAAACTTGTATATCTCATAAACCTCTCCAAACTGGTTCAGGACCCGACTAGAGGGACGGCCATACTGGACTTAGTATTAACCAATAGGCCTGACAGAACAACAGATGTGCAGGTTGGGGGACACCTGGGAAATAGTGACCATAAAGTAATAACCTTCCAATTATCATTCAAAAGAGCGTTTCTACAGGGAGGAACAAAATTACCAAACTCCAAAAAAGCAAAATTTAGCCAACTAAGAGAGGCCATAGGCCTAACTAACTGGGACAAAGTCCTCAAAAATAAAAATACAGCCACAAAATGGGATATGTTTAAAAGCATCCTAAAATCTCATTGTGAGAGGGAATGGGAATAAAAGGTTAAGGAACAAAAAGAAACCAATGTGCATAAATAAGACTGTAAAGAAAGCAATAAATAACAAAAAAGAAAGCATATAAATCACTAAAACTGGAGGGTATCACGGAAGCACTAAAAACTATAAGGAAAAAAATAGAACATGTAAAAAACAAATAAAAGTGGCCAAACTAGAGACCGAGAGATTAATTGCCAAAGAGGGTAAAACTAACCCTAAAATGTTCTTCAATTATATAAATGTTAAAAAGTGTAAATCTGAAGGTGTCGGCCCTTTAAAGAGTAATGAGGGGGGAGTCGCAGAGAGCGACGAGGAGAAAGCAAAGCTGTTAAATATTTTTTTCTCCAATGTATTCAATGAGGAAAATAAACTGTCAGATGAAATGCTGATTGCAAAAATTAATTCCCCATTAAAATTGTCCTGTCTGACCCAGGAAGAAGTACAACAGCGACTTAAAAAGATTAAAATAGACAAATAGCCAGGACCGGATGGCATACACCCCCCTTTCCTAAGAAAATTAAGTAATGTACATGGACATACCCCCTACCTTATAAATAAACCTGATCTGGCAACCAGACCCTTCTTTCTGATATTTACAGACTCTATACTGACAGGGAGTGTTCCACAGGATTAGCGATTAGCAAATGTGGTGCCAATATTCAAAAAGGGTCCAAAAAGAGAGCTTGGGAACTATAGGCTGGTAAGTTTAACATCTGTTGTGGGTAAACTGTTTGAAGGTTTTCTAAGAGATGCTATCATAGAGCATCTCAACGGAAATAAGCAAATAACGCCATATCAGCATGGCTTCATAAGGGTTCGGTCATGCCAAACTAATTTAATCAGTTTCTGTGAGGAGGTAAGTTCTAGACTTGACAGCGGAGAATCAATGGCTGTCGTATATCTGGACTTCTCCAAAGAATTTGACACTGTACCACATAAAAGGTTAGTATATAAAATGAGAATGCTCGGACTGGGAGAAAATGTCTGTATGTGGGAAAGTAACTGGCTGAGTGATAGAAAACAGAGGGTCGTTATTAACGGTACACACTCAGATTGGGTCACTGTCCCTAGTGGGGTACCTCCAGGGGTCAGTATTGGGCCCTATTCTCTTTAATATATTTATTAATGATCTTGTAGAAGGCTTGCATAGTAAAATATAAATTTTCACAGATGACACTAAACTGTGTAAAGTAATTAACACTGAAGAGGACAGTATACTTCTACAGAGGGATCTGGAGAGATTGGAGGCTTGTGCAGATAAGTGGCAGATGAGGTTTAACACTGACAAATGTAAAGTTGTGCACATGGGAAGGAATAATGGAAGTCACCTGTACATACTAAATGGTAAAACACTCGGTAACACTGACATGGAAAATGATCTAGGAATTTTAATAAACAGCAAAGTAAGATGCAAAAACCAGTGTCAGGCAGCTGCTGCCAAGGCCAATAAGATAATGGGTTGCATCAAAAGGGGCATAGATGCCCGTGATAAGAACATAGTCCTACCACTTTACAAATCGCTAGTCAGACCACACATGGAGTACTGTGTACAGTTCTGGGCTCCTGTGAACAAGGCAGACATAGCAAAGCTGGAGAGTGTCCAGAGAAGGGCAACTAAAGTAATAACTGGAATGGGGCAACTACAGTACCCTGAAAGGTTATCAAAATTAGGGTTATTCACTTTAGAAAAAAGACGACTGAGGGGAGATCTAGTTACTCTGTATAAATATATCAGGGGTCAGTACAGAGATCTATCCCATCATCTATTTATCCCCAGGATTGTGACGAGGGGACATCCTCGGCATCTGGAGGAAAGAAGGTTTGTACACAAACATAGAAGAGGATTCTTTACGGTAAGAGCAATGAGACTATGGAACTCTCTACCTGAGGAGGTGGTATTGGTGAGTACAATAAAGGAATTCAAGAGGGGCCTGGATGTATTTCTGGAGTGTAATAACATTAGAGGCTATAGCTACTAGAGAGGTGTCGTTGATCCAGGGAGTTATTCTGATTGCCTGATTGGAGTCGGGAAGGAATTTTTTATTCCCCTAAAGTGGGGATAATTGGCTTCTACCTCACAGTTTTTTTTTGCCTTCCTCTGGATCAACTTGCAGGATGACAGGCCGAACTTGATGGAAAAATTTCTTTTTTCGGCCTAATGTACGATGTTACTATGTAATACACAGATGCCAAGTGTTATCTCTTTCCTTGTTTCGGTATTCTAGCCAATGTAACAATGCCATGAGCCTCAGGTGGATGTAATAAATAAGAAACTGCTTTGACCCTTGCCTGGTAGAGATGGCATTGCGGTTCGCCCGGCGGTCGCTTCGCGGCGAACTTTGCTCGTTCGCTGTTCGCCAAACCCATGCAGGTAGTACAGGACAGCCAATTGAGACGTTTCAGCACATGGACATACCCCCTACCTTATAAATACACCTGATCTGGCAACCATTTTACATTCAGTCTTTTGCCAGTGTAGGGAGAGGTTGCTGTGTGGAGCAGGGACAGACTGTTAAGGACACAAAATGTTAGCTAATAGGGCCACAAAAGTCCTTTTAAGGACTGGTATAGGTGTGCTATCGATAGGTGTGACATACTGAGGGGTGTAATATACTTATAATATACTTTTTATAATAGAAAGTATATTATAGTGAAATTGTATTGTGCAGCAGTTGTGTGCGGTTCTGCTGCGATACTGCAGCCACACAGAGTGCCAAATGCTAATGGAAGAAATAATTTCCACTGGTGTGATTTACCAGTTGCCCCACAAAAAAACTGATTGAAGCAGGGGTGTTATATACCAATAATATACTTTCTATATAGTACATTTAGGTAGTGCAGCATTTGTCTGCGGTTTTGCTGCGTTACCGCATCTACACAGAGTGAAAAACACTATTTGAAGAAAAAATTTCTACTGGTATAATTTACCAGTTGCCCCCCTAAAAAATTGAATGAAGCAGGGGTGTTATATACCAATAATATACTTTCTATATAGTGCATTTAGGTAATGCAGCATTTGTCTGCGGTTTTGCTGCGTTTCCGCATATACACAAAGTGACAAACACTATTGGAACCAATCATTTCTACTGGTGTGATTTACCTGTTGCCCCCCCAAAAAAACTGATTGAAGCAGGGGTGTTATATACAAATAATATACTTTCTATATAGTGCATTTAAGTAATGCAGCATTTGTCTGCGGTTTTGCTGCGTTACAGCATTTACACAGAGTAAAAAAAACACTATTTGAAGAAATAATTTCTACTGGTGTGATTTACCAGTTGCCCCCCCGAAAAAAATGATTGAAGCAGCGGTGTTATATACCAATAATATACTTTCCATATAGTGCATTTAGGTATTGCAGCATTTGTCTGATTTTGCTGCGTTATCGCATCTACATATAGTGACAAACACTATTAGAACAAATAATTTCTACTAATATGATTGACCAGTTGCCCCCCCAAAAAACTGATTGAAGCAGGGGTGTTATATACCAATAATATACAGTACTTTCTATATAGTGCATTTAGGTAGTGCAGCATTTGTCTGCGGTTTTGCTGCGTTACCGCATCTACAGAGTGAAACACACTATTTGAAGAAATAATTTCTACTAGTGCGATTTATCAGTTGCCCCCTAAAAAAAAAACTGATTGAAGCAGGGGTGTTATATACCAATAATATATTTTATATATAGTACATTTAGGTAGTGCAGCATTTGTCTACGGTTTTGCTGCGTTACCACATCTACACAGAGTAAAAAACACTATTGGAACCAATAATTTCAACTGGTGTGATTTACCAGTTGCCCCCACAAAAAACTGATTGAAGCAGGGGTGTTATATACCAATAATATACTTTCTATTAGAGTTGAGCTGACATCTGGATGCTCGGGTTCGACAGGTTCGGCCGAACTTCACAAAAAAGTTCGAGTTCGGGACCCGAACTTGACCCCGAACCCCATTGAAGTCAATGGGGACCCGAACTTTTGAGCACTAAAATGGCTGTAAAAATGTCATGGAAAGGGCTAGAGGGCTGCAAATGGCATCAAAATGTGGTTAAGAGCATGGCAAGTGCTCTGCAAACAAATGTAGATAGGGAAATGACTTTAAATAACATAAAATACGTAAAAATAAAAAATAATAATCTTGATCTAGCAGGACAAGGAGGTAGCCTACACTGCTTTTTGGTTTTAAATTTATTTTTATTTTCTTATATTAGGGTACACCCCAAAACATTAGGAAATTTAACCCAGTCGTGCTAAACACATATTCAGACAATACACTGGCTGCAGGGCAGGTCAGCACCTCCAAGGGGTAAAGGGCAAGCTCAGTCTATGTGCCCAATTTGAAGACCCAGAAGTTGCAGGGGCTGACCCCTGTCAGTCAGTTTGTGTAGGCGTGTGCATACTTACTGACCCACCATGTCGCACATCCCTGTGATGTTCACGATCCAATTTGATATCTGCTCTATCAACTTTCGATGTTCTTTTATGCGCCTACCATGGTGATCAAGGGTGGCGGGGAATCAGGGTTCCAGGGTGGAGAGGCCACATCCAAGGGAGGATTAATTTTTTCAAATTTAAAATTATGGACCGGAAATATGGGACAAAGTATTAAAGTGTAAAAATGGGACAACTTTTTAAAGTTTAAGCATTGAATGAAAGGATGTGTCGCGCATCAATTAATGAAGAATTTCTTACATTTTATTCCCTGCCAACTATGCTAAAGTGTCACCTGACAATGTAATTGACGAATTTTAAATGTATGTTCCTGTCACCCATGTAGAGCTGCCCCAGTGACATCCACCATCCATTTGGATATCTTCCCTATCAACTTTCGATGTTCTTTTCTGAGCCTACCATGTTAATCACGGTTATCGGCGAATCAGGGTTCCACACCAGAGAGGGAGCGTGAGAAAAAGAGACCAAATTTAAGGGAGATAAATTTATTTTAAAAAATTTGGATCGAGCGGAAATATGGGAAAAGTTATTGAGGCGCAAATGTGGGACAAATTACAGAAGCGCAAATGTGAGCCAAAAGAGTAAAGCGGAAATGTGGGACACATTATTGAAGCGCAAATGTGGGCCAAAAGAGTAAAGCGGAAATGTGGGACACATTATTGAAGCGCAAATGTGGGCCAAAAGAGTAAAGCGGAAATGTGGGACACATTATTGAAGCGCAAATGTGGGTCAAAAGAGTCAAGCGGAAATGTAGGACAACTTATTGAAGAGCAAATGTGGGCCAAAAGAGTAAAGTGGAAATGTGGGACACATTATTGAAGCGCAAATGTGGTACAACTTGTTAAAGTTTAAGCATTGAATAAAAGGAGGTGGCGCGCATCAATTAAAGAAGAATTTCTGAAATTTTATTCCCTGCCACCTATGCAGAGCAGGGGTTTATTCACGTCTAAAATTGTAAAATGTCAACCCAATAATGTAACAGAAAAATTACAGAAATTTATTTACCTGTCTACTTGGTAGAGCAGGGGTCTATGACAAAAAAAATTGTAAATTGTCACCCGAAAATGAAAAAGAAAAATTATTGAAATTAATTAAGCTGTCAATAGAGTTGAGCGAACACCTGGATGTTCGGGTTCGAGAAGTTCGGCCGAACTTCCCGGAAATGTTCGGGTTGGGATCCGAACCCGACCCGAACTTCGTCCCGAACCCGAACCCCATTGAAGTCAATGGGGACCCGAACTTTTCGGCACTAAAAAGGCTGTAAAACAGCCCAGGAAAGGGCTAGAGGGCTGCAAAAGGCAGCAAAATGTAGTTAAATCCCCTGCAAACAAATGTGGATAGGGAAATTAATATAAATAAAAAAAAAATAAAAAAAAATTAACCAATATCAATTGGAGAGAGGTCCCATAGCAGAGAATCAGGCTTCATGTCAGCAGAGAATCAGTCTTCATGTCATAGCAGAGAATCAGGCTTCATGTCACCCACCACTGGAACAGGCCACTGTCAGATATTTTTAGGCCCAGGCACCCAGACAGAGGAGAGAGGTCCCATAACAGAGATTCAGGCTTCATGTCAGCAGAGAATCAGTCTTCATGTCATAGCAGAGAATCAGGCTTCATGTCACCCACCACTGGAACAGGCCACTGTCAGATATTTTTAGGCCCCGGCACCCAGACAGAGGAGAGAGGTCCTATAACAGAGTTTCAGGCTTCATGTCAGCAGAGAATCAGTCTTCATGTCATAGCAGAGAATCAGGCTTCATGTCACCCACCACTGGAACAGGCCACTGTCAGATATTTTTAGGCCCCGGCACCCAGACAGAGGAGAGAGGTCCCATAACAGAGATTCAGGCTTCATGTCAGCAGAGAATCAGTCTTCATGTCATAGCAGAGAATCAGGCTTCATGTCACCCACCATTGGAACAGTCCATTGTCACATATTTAGGCCCAGGCAGCCAGGCAGAGGAGAGAGGTCCCATAGCAGAGAATCTGGCTTCATGTCAGCAGAGAATCAGTCTTCATGTCATAGCAGAGAATCAGGCTTCATATCACCCACCACTGGAACAGGCCACTGTCAGATATTTTTAGGCCCCGGCACCCAGACAGAGGAGAGAGGTCCCATAACAGAGATTCAGGCTTCATGTCAGCAGAGAATCAGTCTTCATGTCATAGCAGAGAATCAGGCTTCACGTCACCCACCATTGGAACAGTCCATTGTCACATATTTAGGCCCAGGCAGCCAGGCAGAGGAGAGAGGTCCCATAGCAGAGAATCTGGCTTCATGTCAGCAGAGAATCAGTCTTCATGTCATAGCAGAGAATCAGGCTTCATGTCACCCACCACTGGAACAGGCCACTGTCAGATATTTTTAGGCCCCGGCACCCAGACAGAGGAGAGGTTCATTCAACTTTGGGTTGCCCCGCAATATAATGGTAAAATGAAAATAAAAATAGGATTGAATGAGCAAGTGCCCTGGAGTACAATAATATATGGTTAAGGGGAGGTAGTTAATGTCTAATCTGCACAAGGGATGGACAGGTCCTGTGGGATCCATGTCTGGTTCATTTTTATGAACGTCAGCTTGTCCACATTGGCTGTAGACAGGCGGCTTCGTTTGTCTGTAATGACGCCCCCTGCCGTGCTGAATACACGAGTACATGTCCAGGTGTTCGCTCAACTCTACGCAGAAGCATTGGAATCTGCAATACAATCTTTTCTGATGTAGTACAGCATTGTATACAGAACACCGCAGATTCTAGACACTCTATTAGGCCCAGATTACTGGAATCTGCCATACACACTGTTTTCTGATTTAGCACACTGTTGGCTACAGAACGCCACAGATTATAGACACTATAGAGGGCCCAGAAGCATTGGAATCTGCAATACACTCTTTTCTGATGTAGTACAGCATTGTATACAGAACACCGCAGATTCTAGACACTCGATTAGGCCTAGATTACTGGAATCTGCCATACACACACTGTTTGCTGACTTAGCACACTGTTGGCTACAGAACGCCACAGATTATAGTCACTATATACGGCCCAGAACCATTGGAATCTGCAATACAATCTTTTCTGATGTAGTACAGCATTGTATACAGAATACCGCAGATTCTAGACACTCTATTAGGCCCAGATTACTGGAATCTGCCATACAGAAATGGTTTTTCGATGTATTACACTATGAACTACAGAACGCCACAGATTATAGACATTATAGAGGGCCCAGAAGCATTGGAATCTGCAATACAATCTTTTCTGATGTAGTACAGCATTGTATACAGAACACCGCAAATTCTAGACACTCTATTAGGCCCAGATTACTGGAATCTGCCATACAGACATGGTTTTCCGATGTATTACACTATGAACTAAAGAACGCCACAGATTATAGACACTATAGAGGGCCCAGAAGAATTTGAATCTGCAATACAATCTTTTCTGATGTAGTACAGCATTGTATACAGAACACCGCAGATTCTAGACACTCGATTAGGCCCAGATTACTGGAATCTGCCATACACACACTGTTTTCTGATTTAGCACCCTGTGGCTACAGAACTCCACAGATTATAGACACTATAGACGGCCCAGAACCATTGGAATCTGCAATACAATCTTTTCTGATGTAGTACAGCATTGTATACAGAACACCACAGATTCTAGACACTCTATTAGGCCCAGATTACTGGAATCTGCCATACACACACTGTTTTCTGACTTCGCACACTGTTGGCTACAGAACGCCACATATTATAGACACTATAGAGGGCCCAGAAGCATTGGAATCTGCAATACAATCTTTTCTGATGTAGTACAGCATTGTATACAGAACACCGCAGATTCTAGACACTCTATTAGGCCCAGATTACTGGAATCTGCCATACAGAAATGGTTTTTCGATGTTTTACACTATGAACTACAGAACGCCACAGATTATAGACACTATAGAGGGCCCAGAAGCATTGGAATCTTCAATACAATCTTTTCTGATGTAGTACAGCATTGTTTACAGAACACCGCAGATTCTAGACACTCTATTAGGCCCAGATTACTGGAATCTGCCATACAGAAATGTTTTTTTGATGTATTACACTATGAACTACAGAACTCCACAGATTATAGACACTATAGAGGGCCCAGAAGCATTGGAATCTGCAATACAATCTTTTCTGATGTAGTACAGCATTGTATACAGAACACCGCAGATTCTAGACACTTGATTAGGCCCAGATTACTGGAATCTGCCATACACACACTGTTTTCTGACTTAGCACACTGTTGTCTACAGAACGCCACAGATTATAAACACTATTGAGGGCCCAGAACCATTAGAATCTGCAATACAATCTTTTCTGATGTAGTACAGCATTGTATACAGAACACCACAGATTCTAGACACTCTATTAAGCCCAGATTACTGGAATCTGCCATACAGACATGGTTTTACGATGTATTACACTATGAACTACAGAACGCCACAGATTATAGACACTATAGAGGGCCCAGAAGCATTGGAATCTGCAATACAATCTTTTCTGATGTAGTACAGCATTGTATAAAGAACACCGCAGATTCTAAACACTCTATTAGGCCCAGATTACTGGAATCTGCCATACAGAAATGGTTTTTCGATATATTACACTATGAACTACAGAACGCCACAGATTAGAGACACTATAGAGGGCGCAGAAGCATTGGAATCTGCAATACAATCTTTTTTGATGTAGTACAGCATTGTATACAGAACACCGCAGATTCTAGACACTCTATTAGGCCCAGATTACTGGAATCTGCCATACACACACTGTTTTCTGACTTAGCACACTGTTGGCTACAGAACGCCACAGATTATAGACACTATAGAGGGCCCAGAAGCATTGGAATCTGCAATACAATATTTTCTGATGTAGTACAGAATTGTATACCGAACACCGCAGATTCTAGACCCTTAATTAGGCCCAGATTATTGGAATCTGCCATACACACACTGTTTTCTGACTTAGCACACTGTTGGCTACAGAACACCACAGATTATAGACACTATAGAGGGCCCAGAACCATTGGAATCTGCAATACAATCTTTTCTGATGTAGTACAGCATTGTATACATAACACCACAGATTCTAGACACTCTATTAGGCCCAGATTACTGGAATCTGCCATACAGACATGGTTTTACGATGTATTACACTATGAACTACAGAACGCCACAGATTATAGACACTATAGAGGGCCCAGAAGCATTGGAATCTGCAATACAATCTTTTCTGATGTAGTACAGCATTGTATAAAGAACACCGCAGATTCTAGACACTCTATTTTGCCCAAATTACTGGAATCTGCCATACAGAAATGTTTTTTCGATGTATTACACTATGAACTACAGAACGCCACAGATTATAGACACTATAGAGGGCCCAGAAGAATTGGAATCTGCAATACAATCTTTTCTGATGTAGTACAGCATTGTATACAGAACACCGCAGATTCTAGACACTCTATTAGGCCCAGATTACTGGAATCTGCCATACACACACTGTTTTCTGACTTAGCACACTGTTGGCTACAGAACGCCACAGATTATAGACACTATAGAGGGCCCAGAAGCATTGGAATCTGCAATACAATCTTTTCTGATGTAGTACAGCATTGTATACCGAACACCGCAGATTCTAGACCCTTAATTAGGCCCAGATTACTGGAATCTGCCATACACACACTGTTTTCTGACTTAGCACACTGTTGGCTACAGAACGCCACAGATTATAGACACTATAGAGGGCCCAGAACCATTGGAATCTGCAATACAATCTTTTCTGATGCAGTACAGCATTGTATACAGAACACCGCAGATTCTAGACACTCTATTAGGCCCAGATTACTGGAATCTGCCATACACACACTGTTTTCTGACTTAGCACACTGTTGGCTACAGAACGCCACAGATTATAGACACTATAGAGGGCCCAGAAGCATTGGAATCTGCAATACAATCTTTTCTGATGTAGTACAGCATTGTATACAGAACACCGCAGATTCTAGACACTCGATTAGGCCCAGATTACTGGAATCTGCCATACAGAAATGGTTTTTCGATGTATTACACTATGAACTACAGAACGCCACAGATTATAGACACTATAGAGGGCCCAGAAGCATTGGAATCTGCAATACAATAATTTCTGATGTAGTTCAGCATTGTATTCAGAACACCGCAGATTCTAGACACTCGATTAGGCCCAGATTACTGGAATCTGCCATACACACACTGTTTTCTGATTTAGCACACTGTTGGCTAAAGAACGCCACAGATTCTAGACACTATAGAGGGCCCAGAAGCATTGGAATCTGCAATACAATCTTTTCTGATGTAGTACAGCATTGTATACAGAACACCGCAGATTCTAGACACTCTATTAGGCCCAGATTACTGGAATCTGCCATACACACACTGTTTTCTGACTTAGCACACTGTTGGCTACAGAACGCCACAGATTATAGACACTATAGAGGGCCCAGAAGCATTGGAATCTGCAATACAATCTTTTCTGATGTAGTACAGCATTGTATACAGAACACCGCAGATTCTAGACACTCGATTAGGCCCAGATTACTGGAATCTGTCATACACACACTGTTTTCTGATTTAGCACACTGTTGGCTACAGAACGCCACAGATTCTAGACACTCGATTAGGCCCAGATTACTGGAATCTGCCATACAGAAATGGTTTTTCGATGTATTACACTATGAACTACAGAACGCCACAGATTATAGACACTATAGAGGGCCCAGAAGCATTGGAATCTGCAATACAATCATTTCTGATGTAGTTCAGCATTGTATTCAGAACACCGCAGATTCTAGACACTCGATTAGGCCCAGATTACTGGAATCTGCCATACACACACTGTTTTCTGATTTAGCACACTGTTGGCTAAAGAACGCCACAGATTCTAGACACTCTATTAGGCCCAGAAGCATTGGAATCTGCAATACAATCTTTTCTGATGTAGTACAGCATTGTATACAGAACACCGCAGATTCTAGACACTCTATTAGGCCCAGATTACTGGAATCTGCCATACACACACTGTTTTCTGACTTAGCACACTGTTGGCTACAGAACGCCACAGATTATAGACACTATAGAGGGCCCAGAAGCATTGGAATCTGCAATACAATCTTTTCTGATGTAGTACAGCATTGTATACAGAACACCGCAGATTCTAGACACTCGATTAGGCCCAGATTACTGGAATCTGTAATGCACACACTGTTTTCTGATTTAGCACACTGTTGGCTACAGAACGCCACAGATTATAGACACTATAGAGGGCCCAGAAGCATTTGAATCTGCAATACAATCTTTTCTGATGTAGTACAGCATTGTATACAGAACACCGCAGATTCTAGACACTCTATTAGGCCAAGATTACTGGAATCTGCCATACAGAAATGGTTTTTTGATGTATTACACTATGAACTACAGAACGCCATAGATTATAGACACTATAGAGGGCCCAGAAGCATTGGAATCTGCAATACAATCTTTTCTGATGTAGTACAGCATTGTATACAGAACACCGCAGATTCTAGACACTCGATTAGGCCCAGATTACTGGAATCTGCCATACACACACTGTTTTCTGACTTAGCACACTGTTGGCTACAGAACGTCACAGATTATAGACACTATAGAGGGCCCAGAAGCATTGGAATCTGCAATACAATCTTTTCTGATGTAGTACAGCATTGTATACAGAACACCGCAGATTCTAGACACTCTATTAGGCCCAGATTACTGGAATCTGCCATACACACACTGTTTTCTGATTTAGCACACTGTTGGCTACAGAACGCCACAGATTATAGACACTATTGAGGGCCCAGAAGCATTGGAATCTGCAATACAATCTTTTCTGATGTAGTACAGCATTGTATACCGAACACCGCAGATTCTAGACCCTTAATTAGGCCCAGATTACTGGAATCTGCCATACACACACTGTTTTCTGACTTAGCACACTGTTGGCTACAGAACGCCACAGATTATAGACACTATAGAGGGCCCAGAACCATTGGAATCTGCAATACAATCTTTTCTGATGTAGTACAGCATTGTATACAGAAC
Source organism: Bufo bufo (assembly GCF_905171765.1). Taxonomy (NCBI): domain Eukaryota; kingdom Metazoa; phylum Chordata; class Amphibia; order Anura; family Bufonidae; genus Bufo; species Bufo bufo. The sequence continues at coordinate 2,051 of NW_024400689.1, read as the reverse complement.
ACCACAGATTCTAGACACTCTATTAGGCCCAGATTACTGGAATCTGCCATACACACACTGTTTTCTGACTTAGCACACTGTTGGCTACAGAACGCCACATATTATAGACACTATAGAGGGCCCAGAACCATTGGAATCTGCAATACAATCTTTTCTGATGTAGTACAGCATTGTATACAGAACACCGCAGATTCTAGACACTCTATTAGGCCCAGATTACTGGAATCTGCCATACAGAAATGGTTTTTCGATGTATTACACTATGAACTACAGAACGCCACAGATTATAGACACTATAGAGGGCCCAGAAGCATTGGAATCTGCAATACAATCTTTTCTGATGTAGTACAGCATTGTATACAGAACACCGCAGATTCTAGACACTCGATTAGGCCCAGATTACTGGAATCTGCCATACACACACTGTTTTCTGACTTAGCACACTGTTGGCTAAAGAACGCCACAGATATAGACACTATAGAGGGCCCAGAAGCATTGGAATCTGCAATACAATCTTTTCTGATGTAGTACAGCATTGTATACAGAACACCGCAGATTCTAGACACTCTATTAGGCCCAGATTACTGGAATCTGCCATACACACACTGTTTTCTGACTTAGCACACTGTTGGCTACAGAACACCACAGATTATAGACACTATTGAGGGCCCAGAAGCATTGGAATCTGCAATACAATCTTTTCTGATGTAGTACAGCATTGTATACCGAACACCGCAGATTCTAGACCCTTAATTAGGCCCAGATTACTGGAATCTGCCATACACACACTGTTTTCTGATTTAGCACACTGTTGGCTACAGAACGCCACAGATTATAGACACTATAGAGGGCCCAGAAGCATTGGAATCTGCAATACAATCTTTTCTGATGTAGTACAGCATTGTATACAGAACACCGCAGATTCTAGACACTCGATTAGGCCCAGATTACTGGAATCTGTCATGCACACACTGTTTTCTGACTTAGCACACTGTTGGCTACAGAACGCCACAGATTATAGACACTATAGAGGGCCCAGAAGCATTTGAATCTGCAATACAATCTTTTCTGATGTAGTACAGCATTGTATACAGAACACCGCAGATTCTAGACACTCGATTAGGCCCAGATTACTGGAATCTGCCATACACACACTGTTTTCTGACTTAGCACACTGTTGGCTACAGAACGCTACAGATTATAGACACTATAGACGGCCCAGAAGCATTGGAATCTGCAATACAATCTTTTCTGATGTAGTACAGCATTGTATACAGAACACCGCAGATTCTAGACACTCTATTAGGCCCAGATTACTGGAATCTGCCATACAGAAATGGTTTTTCGATGTATTACACTATGAACTACAGAACGCCACAGATTATAGACACTATAGAGGGCCCAGAAGCATTGGAATCTGCAATACAATCTTTTCTGATGTAGTACAGCATTGTATACAGAACACCGCAGATTCTAGACACTCGATTAGGCCCAGATTACTGGAATCTGCCATACACACACTGTTTTCTGATTTAGCACACTGTTGGCTACAGAACGCCACAGATTATAGACACTATAGAGGGCCCAGAAGCATTGGAATCTGCAATACAATCTTTTCTGATGTAGTACAGCATTGTATACAGAACACCGCAGATTCTAGACACTCTATTAGGCCCAGATTACTGGAATCTGCCATACACACACTGTTTTCTGACTTAGCACACTGTTGGCTACAGAACGCCACAGATTATAGACACTATAGAGGGCCCAGAAGCATTGGAATCTGCAATACAATCTTTTCTGATGTAGTACAGCATTGTATACAGAACACCGCAGATTCTAGACACTCTATTAGGCCCAGATTACTGGAATCTGCCATACACACACTGTTTTCTGACTTAGCACACTGTTGGCTACAGAACGCCACAGATTATAGACACTATAGAGGGCCCAGAAGCATTGGAATCTGCAATACAATCTTTTCTGATGTAGTACAGCATTGTATACAGAACACCCGAAGATTCTAGACACTCTATTAGGCCCAGATTACT
>NW_024400688.1:0-24856 GCF_905171765.1 Bufo bufo | reverse complement strand
TTTGGCGCACGTCCTTCCGCCGCCAAGGATCGCAGGGCAACATTCTTTGCCTCCTGTCTCCTCCTGTCTCCTCCTACTCAGCTTCCTCCTCCTCTTCTTCCACCTGCTCATCCAGTCAGCCACACACCTTCACCACCAACTTCAGCACAGCACGGGGTAAACGTCAGCAGGCCATTCTGAAACTCATATGTTTGGGGGACAGGCCCCACACCGCACAGGAGTTGTGGCGGGGTATAGAACAACAGACCGACGAGTTGTTGCTGCCGGTGAGCCTCAAGCCCGGCCTGGTGGTGTGCGATAATGGGCGAAATCTCGTTGCAGCTCTGGGACTAGCCGGTTTGACGCACATCCCTTGCCTGGCGCATGTGCTGAATTTGGTGGTGCAGAAGTTCATTCGCAACTACCCCGACATGTCAGAGCTGCTGCATAAAGTGTGAGCCGTCTGTTCGCGCTTCCGGCGTTCACACCCTGCCGCTGCTCGCCTGTCTGCGCTACAGCGTAACTTCGGACTTCCCGCTCACCGCCTCATATGCGACGTACCCACCAGGTGGAACTCCACCTTGCATATGCTGGACAGACTGTGCGAGCAGTAGCAGGCCATAGTGGAGTTTCAGCTGCAGCACGCACGGGTCAGTCGCACTGCGGATCAGACACACTTCACCACCAATGACTGGGCCTCCATGCGAGACCTGTGTGCCCTGTTGCGCTGTTTCGAGTACTCCACCAACATGGCCAGTGGCGATGACGCCGTTATCAGCGTTACAATACCACTTCTATGTCTCCTTGAGAAAACACTTAGGGCGATGATGGAAGAGGAGGTGGCCCAGGAGGAAGAGGAGGAAGAGGGGTCATTTTTAGCACTTTCAGGCCAGTCTCTTCAAAGTGACTCAGAGGGAGGTTTTTTGCAACAGCAGAGGCCAGGTACAAATGTGGCCAGCCAGGGCCCACTACTGGAGGACGAGGAGGACGAGGATGAGGAGGAGGTGGAGGAGGATGAGGATGAAGCATGTTCACAGCGTGGTGGCACCCAAAGCAGCTCGGGCCCATCACTGGTGCGTGGCTGGGGGGAAACACAGGACGATGACGATACGCCTCCCACAGAGGACAGCTTGTCCTTACCTCTGGGCAGCCTGGCACACATAAGCGACTACATGCTGCAGTGCCTGCGCAACGACAGCAGAGTTGCCCACATTTTAACGTGTGCGGACTACTGGGTTGCCACCCTGCTGGATCCCCGGTACAAAGACAATGTGCCCACCTTACTTCCTACACTAGAGCGTGATAGGAAGATGCGCGAGTACAAGCGCACGTTGGTAGACGCGCTACTGAGAGCATTCCCAAATGTCACAGGGGAACCAGTGGAAGCCCAAGGCGAAGGCAGAGGAGGAGCAAGAGGTCGCCAACGCAGCTGTGTCACGGCCAGCTCCTCTGAGGGCAGGGTTAGCATGGCAGAGATGTGGAAAAGTTTTGTCACCACGCCACAGCTAACTGCACCACCACCTGATACGGAACGTGTTAGCAGGAGGCAACATTTCACTAACATGGTGGAACAGTACCTGTGCACACCCCTCCACGTACTGACTGATGGTTCGGCCCCATTCAACTTCTGGGTCTCCAAATTGTCCACGTGGCCAGAGCTAGCCTTTTATGCCTTGGAGGTGCTGGCCTGCCCGGCGGCCAGCGTTTTGTCTGAACGTGTATTCAGCACGGCAAGGGGCGTCATTACAGACAAACGCAGCCGCCTGTCTACAGCCAATGTGGACAAGCTGACGTTCATAAAAATGAACCAGGCATGGATCCCACAGGACCTGTCCATCCCTTGTGCAGATTAGATATTAACTACCTCCCCTTAACAATATATTATTCTACTCCAGGGCACATCCTCATTCAATACTATTTTTTATTTCATTTTATTATTATATTGCGGGGCAACCCAAAGTTGAATGAACCTCTCCTCTGTCTGGGTGCCGGGGCCTAAATGTGTGACAGTGGCCTGTTCCAGTGGTGGGTGACGTGAAGCCTGATTCTCTGCTATGATATGAAGACAGATTCTGCGCTGACATAAGGCCAGATTCTCTGTTACGGGACCGCTCTCCTCTGTCTGGGTGCTGGGGCCTAAATGTGTGACAGTGGCCTGTTCCAGTGGTGGGTGACGTGAAGCCTGATTCTCTGCTATGACATGAATACAGATTCAGCAAAAAATGAAGAAGGTCACGGCACTCCAGAAGCAGATTCAATGTGTTTTAATCCACCAAGTATTCAGCAGCAACGTTTCGACAACAGTCTTTATCAAGCTACATACGTATGTAGCTTGATAAAGACTGTTGTCGAAACGTTGCTGCTGAATACTTGGTGGATTAAAACACATTGAATCTGCTTCTGGAGTGCCGTGACCTTCTTCATTTTTTGCTGGTACATTGGGGGTCTCTGAGGGCGAGACCTGACGCCACGAGCACCGCCGCAAAGTCGCTTGAGTGTATTCAAGTAAGTGGTGCTGTCCTACCTTACATTTTTGTGTGATATGAATACAGATTCTGTGCTGACATAAGGCCAGATTCTCTGTTACGGGACCTCTCTCCTCTGCCTGGGTGCCTGGGCCTAAATGTGTGACAGTGGCCTGTTCCAGTGGTGGGTGACGTGAAGCCTGATTCTCTGCTATGACATGAAGACAGATTCTCTGCTGACATAAGGCCAGATTCTCTGTTACGGGACCTCTCTCCTCTGCCTGGGTGCCTGGGCCTAAATGTGTGACAGTGGCCTGTTCCAGTGGTGGGTGACGTGAAGCCTGATTCTCTGCTATGACATGAAGACAAATTCTGCGCTGACATAAGGCCAGATTCTCTGTTACGGGACCTCTCTCCTCTGTCTGGGTGCCTGGGCCTAAATGTGTGACAGTGGCCTGTTCCAGTGGTGGGTGACGTGAAGCCTGATTCTCTGCTATGACATGAAGACAGATTCTGCGCTGACATAAGGCCAGATTCTCTGTTACGGGACCTCTCTCCTCTGCCTAGGTGCCTGGGCCTAAATGTGTGACAGTGGCCTGTTCCAGTGGTGGGTGACGTGAAGCCTGATTCTCTGCTATGACATGAAGACAGATTCTGCGCTGACATAAGGCCAGATTCTCTGTTACGGGACCGCTCTCCTCTGTCTGGGTGCTGGGGCCTAAATGTGTGACAGTGGCCTGTTCCAGTGGTGGGTGACGTGAAGCCTGTTTCTCTGCTATGACATGAATACAGATTCTGCGCTGACATAAGGCCAGATTCTCTGTTACGGGACCTCTCTCCTCTGCCTGGGTGCCTCGGCCTAAATGTGTGACAGTGGCCTGTTCCAGTGGTGGGTGACGTGAAGCCTGATTCTCTGCTATGACATGAATACAGATTCTGCGCTGACATAAGGCCAGATTCTCTGTTACGGGACCTCTCTCCTCTGCCTGGGTGCCTGGGCCTAAATGTGTGACAGTGGCCTGTTCCAGTGGTGGGTGACGTGAAGCCTGATTCTCTGCTATGACATGAAAACAGATTCTGCGCTGACATAAGGCCAGATTCTCTGTTACGGGACCTCTCTCCTCTGTCTGGGTGCCTGGGCCTAAATGTGTGACAGTGGCCTGTTCCAGTGGTGGGTGACGTGAAGCCTGATTCTCTGCTATGACATGAAGACAGATTCTGCGCTGACATAAGGCCAGATTCTCTGTTACGGGACCTCTCTCCTCTGCCTGGGTGCCTGGGCCTAAATGTGTGACAGTGGCCTGTTCCAGTGGTGGGTGACGTGAAGCCTGATTCTCTGCTATGACATGAAGACAGATTCTCTGCTGACATAAGGCCAGATTCTCTGTTACAGGACCTCTCTCCTCTGCCTGGGTGCCTGGGCCTAAATGTGTGACAGTGGCCTGTTCCAGTGGTGGGTGACGTGAAGCCTGATTCTCTGCTATGACATGAAGACAAATTCTGCGCTGACATAAGGCCAGCTTCTCTGTTACGGGACCTCTCTCCTCTGTCTGGGTGCCTGGGCCTAAATGTGTGACAGTGGCCTGTTCCAGTGGTGGGTGACGTGAAGCCTGATTCTCTGCTATGACATGAAGACAGATTCTGCGCTGACATAAGGCCAGATTCTCTGTTACGGGACCTCTCTCCTCTGCCTGGGTGCCTGGGCCTAAATGTGTGACAGTGGCCTGTTCCAGTGGTGGGTGACGTGAAGCCTGATTCTCTGCTATGACATGAAGACAGATTCTGCGCTGACATAAGGCCAGATTCTCTGTTACGGGACCTCTCTCCTCTGTCTGGGTGCCTGGGCCTAAATGTGTGACAGTGGCCTGTTCCAGTGGTGGGTGACGTGAAGCCTGATTCTCTGCTATGACATGAAGACAGATTCTGCGCAGACATAAGGCCAGATTCTCTGTTACGGGACCTCTCTCCTCTGCCTGGGTGCCTGGGCCTAAATGTGTGACAGTGGCCTGTTCCAGTGGTGGGTGACGTGAAGCCTGATTCTCTGCTATGACATGAAGACAGATTCTCTGCTGACATAAGGCCAGATTCTCTGTTACGGGACCTCTCTCCTCTGCCTGGGTGCCTGGGCCTAAATGTGTGACAGTGGCCTGTTCCAGTGGTGGGTGACGTGAAGCCTGATTCTCTGCTATGACATGAAGACAGATTCTGCGCTGACATAAGGCCAGATTCTCTGTTACGGGACCGCTCTCCTCTGTCTGGGTGTCGGGGCCTAAATGTGTGACAGTGGCCTGTTCCAGTGGTGGGTGACGTGAAGCCTGATTCTCTGCTATGACATGAAGACAGATTCTGCGCTGACATAAGGCCAGATTCTCTGTTACGGGACCGCTCTCCTCTGTCTGGGTGTCGGGGCCTAAATGTGTGACAGTGGCCTGTTCCAGTGGTGGGTGACGTGAAGCCTGATTCTCTGCTATGACATGAAGACAGATTCTGCGCTGACATAATGCCAGTGTCTCTGTTACGGGACCGCTCTCCTCTCTCTGGGTGCCGGGGCCTAAATGTGTGACAGTGGCCTGTTCCAGTGGTGGGTGACGTGAAGCCTGATTCTCTGCTATGACATGAAGACAGATTCTCTGCTGACATAAGGCCAGATTCTCTGTTACGGAACCTCTCTCCTCTGCCTGGGTGCCTGGGCCTAAATGTGTGACAGTGGCCTGTTCCAGTGGTGGGTGACGTGAAGCCTGATTCTCTGCTATGACATGAAGACAAATTCTGCGCTGACATAAGGCCAGATTCTCTGTTACGGGACCTCTCTCCTCTGTCTGGGTGCCTGGGCCTAAATGTGTGACAGTGGCCTGTTCCAGTGGTGGGTGACGTGAAGCCTGATTCTCTGCTATGACATGAAAACAGATTCTGCGCTGACATAAGGCCAGATTCTCTGTTACGGGACCTCTCTCCTCTGCCTGGGTGCCTGGGCCTAAATGTGTGACAGTGGCCTGTTCCAGTGGTGGGTGACGTGAAGCCTGATTCTCTGCTATGACATGAAGACAGATTCTGCGCTGACATAAGGCCAGATTCTCTGTTACGGGACCGCTCTCCTCTGTCTGGGTGCTGGGGCCTAAATGTGTGACAGTGGCCTGTTCCAGTGGTGGGTGACGTGAAGCCTGATTCTCTGCTATGACATGAATACAGATTCTGCGCTGACATAAGGCCAGATTCTCTGTTACGGGACCTCTCTCCTCTGCCTGGGTGCCTCGGCCTAAATGTGTGACAGTGGCCTGTTCCAGTGGTGGGTGACGTGAAGCCTGATTCTCTGCTATGACATGAATACAGATTCTGCGCTGACATAAGGCCAGATTCTCTGTTACGGGACCTCTCTCCTCTGCCTGGGTGCCTGGGCCTAAATGTGTGACAGTGGCCTGTTCCAGTGGTGGGTGACGTGAAGCCTGATTCTCTGCTATGACATGAAGACAGATTCTGCACTGACATAAGGCCAGATTCTCTGTTACGGGACCTCTCTCCTCTGTCTGGGTGCCTGGGCCTAAATGTGTGACAGTGGCCTGTTCCAGTGGTGGGTGACGTGAAGCCTGATTCTCTGCTATGACATGAAGACAGATTCTGCGCTGACATAAGGCCAGATTCTCTGTTACGGGACCTCTCTCCTCTGCCTGGGTGCCTGGGCCTAAATGTGTGACAGTGGCCTGTTCCAGTGGTGGGTGACGTGAAGCCTGATTCTCTGCTATGACATGAAGACAGATTCTCTGCTGACATAAGGCCAGATTCTCTGTTACGGGACCTCTCTCCTCTGCCTGGGTGCCTGGGCCTAAATGTGTGACAGTGGCCTGTTCCAGTGGTGGGTGACGTGAAGCCTGATTCTCTGCTATGACATGAAGACAAATTCTGCGATGACATAAGGCCAGATTCTCTGTTACGGGACCTCTCTCCTCTGCCTGGGTGCCTGGGCCTAAATGTGTGACAGTGGCCTGTTCCAGTGGTGGGTGACGTGAAGCCTGATTCTCTGCTATGACATGAAGACAAATTCTGCGCTGACATAAGGCCAGATTCTCTGTTACGGGACCTCTCTCCTCTGTCTGGGTGCCTGGGCCTAAATGTGTGACAGTGGCCTGTTCCAGTGGTGGGTGACGTGAAGCCTGATTCTCTGCTATGACATGAAGACAGATTCTGCGCTGACATAATGCCAGTGTCTCTGTTACGGGACCGCTCTCCTCTCTCTGGGTGCCGGGGCCTAAATGTGTGACAGTGGCCTGTTCCAGTGGTGGGTGACGTGAAGCCTGATTCTCTGCTATGACATGAAGACAGATTCTCTGCTGACATAAGGCCAGATTCTCTGTTACGGAACCTCTCTCCTCTGCCTGGGTGCCTGGGCCTAAATGTGTGACAGTGGCCTGTTCCAGTGGTGGGTGACGTGAAGCCTGATTCTCTGCTATGACATGAAGACAAATTCTGCACTGACATAAGGCCAGATTCTCTGTTACGGGACCTCTCTCCTCTGTCTGGGTGCCTGGGCCTAAATGTGTGACAGTGGCCTGTTCCAGTGGTGGGTGACGTGAAGCCTGATTCTCTGCTATGACATGAAAACAGATTCTGCGCTGACATAAGGCCAGATTCTCTGTTACGGGACCTCTCTCCTCTGCCTGGGTGCCTCGGCCTAAATGTGTGACAGTGGCCTGTTCCAGTGGTGGGTGACGTGAAGCCTGATTCTCTGCTATGACATGAATACAGATTCTGCGCTGACATAAGGCCAGATTCTCTGTTACGGGACCTCTCTCCTCTGCCTGGGTGCCTGGGCCTAAATGTGTGACAGTGGCCTGTTCCAGTGGTGGGTGACGTGAAGCCTGATTCTCTGCTATGACATGAAGACAGATTCTGCACTGACATAAGGCCAGATTCTCTGTTACGGGACCTCTCTCCTCTGTCTGGGTGCCTGGGCCTAAATGTGTGACAGTGGCCTGTTCCAGTGGTGGGTGACGTGAAGCCTGATTCTCTGCTATGACATGAAGACTGATTCTGCGCTGACATAAGGCCAGATTCTCTGTTACGGGACCTCTCTCCTCTGCCTGGGTGCCTGGGCCTAAATGTGTGACAGTGGCCTGTTCCAGTGGTGGGTGACGTGAAGCCTGATTCTCTGCTATGACATGAAGACAGATTCTCTGCTGACATAAGGCCAGATTCTCTGTTACGGGACCTCTCTCCTCTGCCTGGGTGCCGGGGCCTAAATGTGTGACAGTGGCCTGTTCCAGTGGTGGGTGACGTGAAGCCTGATTCTCTGCTATGACATGAAGACAAATTCTGCGCTGACATAAGGCCAGATTCTCTGTTACGGGACCTCTCTCCTCTGCCTGGGTGCCTGGGCCTAAATGTGTGACAGTGGCCTGTTCCAGTGGTGGGTGACGTGAAGCCTGATTCTCTGCTATGACATGAAGACAAATTCTGCGCTGACATAAGGCCAGATTCTCTGTTACGGGACCTCTCTCCTCTGTCTGGGTGCCTGGGCCTAAATGTGTGACAGTGGCCTGTTCCAGTGGTGGGTGACGTGAAGCCTGATTCTCTGCTATGACATGAAGACAGATTCTGCGCTGACATAATGCCAGTGTCTCTGTTACGGGACCGCTCTCCTCTCTCTGGGTGCCGGGGCCTAAATGTGTGACAGTGGCCTGTTCCAGTGGTGGGTGACGTGAAGCCTGATTCTCTGCTATGACATGAAGACAGATTCTCTGCTGACATAAGGCCAGATTCTCTGTTACGGAACCTCTCTCCTCTGCCTGGGTGCCTGGGCCTAAATGTGTGACAGTGGCCTGTTCCAGTGGTGGGTGACGTGAAGCCTGATTCTTTGCTATGACATGAAGACAAATTCTGCACTGACATAAGGCCAGATTCTCTGTTACGGGACCTCTCTCCTCTGTCTGGGTGCCTGGGCCTAAATGTGTGACAGTGGCCTGTTCCAGTGGTGGGTGACGTGAAGCCTGATTCTCTGCTATGACATGAAAACAGATTCTGCGCTGACATAAGGCCAGATTCTCTGTTACGGGACCTCTCTCCTCTGCCTGGGTGCCTGGGCCTAAATGTGTGACAGTGGCCTGTTCCAGTGGTGGGTGACGTGAAGCCAGATTCTCTGCTATGACATGAAGACAGATTCTGCGCTGACATAAGGCCAGATTCTCTGTTACGGGACCGCTCTCCTCTGTCTGGGTGCTGGGGCCTAAATGTGTGACAGTGGCCTGTTCCAGTGGTGGGTGACGTGAAGCCTGATTCTCTGCTATGACATGAATACAGATTCTGCGCTGACATAAGGCCAGATTCTCTGTTACGGGACCTCTCTCCTCTGCCTGGGTGCCTCGGCCTAAATGTGTGACAGTGGCCTGTTCCAGTGGTGGGTGACGTGAAGCCTGATTCTCTGCTATGACATGAATACAGATTCTGCGCTGACATAAGGCTAGATTCTCTGTTACGGGACCTCTCTCCTCTGCCTGGGTGCCTGGGCCTAAATGTGTGACAGTGGCCTGTTCCAGTGGTGGGTGACGTGAAGCCTGATTCTCTGCTATGACATGAAGACAGATTCTGCGCTGACATAAGGCCAGATTCTCTGTTACGGGACCTCTCTCCTCTGTCTGGGTGCCTGGGCCTAAATGTGTGACAGTGGCCTGTTCCAGTGGTGGGTGACGTGAAGCCTGATTCTCTGCTATGACATGAAGACAGATTCTGCGCTGACATAAGGCCAGATTCTCTGTTACGGGACCTCTCTCCTCTGCCTGGGTGCCTGGGCCTAAATGTGTGACAGTGGCCTGTTCCAGTGGTGGGTGACGTGAAGCCTGATTCTCTGCTATGACATGAAGACAGATTCTCTGCTGACATAAGGCCAGATTCTCTGTTACGGGACCTCTCTCCTCTGCCTGGGTGCCTGGGCCTAAATGTGTGACAGTGGCCTGTTCCAGTGGTGGGTGACGTGAAGCCTGATTCTCTGCTATGACATGAAGACAAATTCTGCGCTGACATAAGGCCAGATTCTCTGTTACGGGACCTCTCTCCTCTGTCTGTGTGCCTGGGCCTAAATGTGTGACAGTGGCCTGTTCCAGTGGTGGGTGACGTGAAGCCTGATTCTCTGCTATGACATGAAGACAGATTCTGCGCTGACATAAGGCCAGATTCTCTGTTACGGGACCTCTCTCCTCTGCCTGGGTGCCTGGGCCTAAATGTGTGACAGTGGCCTGTTCCAGTGGTGGGTGACGTGAAGCCTGATTCTCTGCTATGACATGAAGACAGATTTTGCGCTGACATAAGGCCAGATTCTCTGTTACGGGACCTCTCTCCTCTGTCTGGGTGCCTGGGCCTAAATGTGTGACAGTGGCCTGTTCCAGTGGTGGGTGACGTGAAGCATGATTCTCTGCTATGACATGAAGACAGATTCTGCGCTGACATAAGGCCAGATTCTCTGTTACGGGACCTCTCTCCTCTGCCTGGGTGCCTGGGCCTAAATGTGTGACAGTGGCCTGTTCCAGTGGTGGGTGACGTGAAGCCTGATTCTCTGCTATGACATGAAGACAGATTCTCTGCTGACATAAGGCCAGATTCTCTGTTACGGGACCTCTCTCCTCTGCCTGGGTGCCTGGGCCTAAATGTGTGACAGTGGCCTGTTCCAGTGGTGGGTGACGTGAAGCCTGATTCTCTGCTATGACATGAAGACAGATTCTGCGCTGACATAAGGCCAGATTCTCTGTTACGGGACCGCTCTCCTCTGTTTGGGTGTCGGGGCCTAAATGTGTGACAGTGGCCTGTTCCAGTGGTGGGTGACGTGAAGCCTGATTCTCTGCTATGACATGAAGACAGATTCTGCGCAGACATAAGGCCAGATTCTCTGTTACGGGACCTCTCTCCTCTGCCTGGGTGCCTGGGCCTAAATGTGTGACAGTGGCCTGTTCCAGTGGTGGGTGACGTGAAGCCTGATTCTCTGCTATGACATGAAGACAGATTCTCTGCTGACATAAGGCCAGATTCTCTGTTACGGGACCTCTCTCCTCTGCCTGGGTGCCTGGGCCTAAATGTGTGACAGTGGCCTGTTCCAGTGGTGGGTGACGTGAAGCCTGATTCTCTGCTATGACATGAAGACAGATTCTGCGCTGACATAAGGCCAGATTCTCTGTTACGGGACCGCTCTCCTCTGTCTGGGTGTCGGGGCCTAAATGTGTGACAGTGGCCTGTTCCAGTGGTGGGTGACGTGAAGCCTGATTCTCTGCTATGACATGAAGACAGATTCTGCGCTGACATAAGGCCAGATTCTCTGTTACGGGACCGCTCTCCTCTGTCTGGGTGTCGGGGCCTAAATGTGTGACAGTGGCCTGTTCCAGTGGTGGGTGACGTGAAGCCTGATTCTCTGCTATGACATGAAGACAGATTCTGCGCTGACATAATGCCAGTGTCTCTGTTACGGGACCGCTCTCCTCTCTCTGGGTGCCGGGGCCTAAATGTGTGACAGTGGCCTGTTCCAGTGGTGGGTGACGTGAAGCCTGATTCTCTGCTATGACATGAAGACAGATTCTCTGCTGACATAAGGCCAGATTCTCTGTTACGGAACCTCTCTCCTCTGCCTGGGTGCCTGGGCCTAAATGTGTGACAGTGGCCTGTTCCAGTGGTGGGTGACGTGAAGCCTGATTCTCTGCTATGACATGAAGACAAATTCTGCGCTGACATAAGGCCAGATTCTCTGTTACGGGACCTCTCTCCTCTGTCTGGGTGCCTGGGCCTAAATGTGTGACAGTGGCCTGTTCCAGTGGTGGGTGACGTGAAGCCTGATTCTCTGCTATGACATGAAAACAGATTCTGCGCTGACATAAGGCCAGATTCTCTGTTACGGGACCTCTCTCCTCTGCCTGGGTGCCTGGGCCTAAATGTGTGACAGTGGCCTGTTCCAGTGGTGGGTGACGTGAAGCCTGATTCTCTGCTATGACATGAAGACAGATTCTGCGCTGACATAAGGCCAGATTCTCTGTTACGGGACCGCTCTCCTCTGTCTGGGTGCTGGGGCCTAAATGTGTGACAGTGGCCTGTTCCAGTGGTGGGTGACGTGAAGCCTGATTCTCTGCTATGACATGAATACAGATTCTGCGCTGACATAAGGCCAGATTCTCTGTTACGGGACCTCTCTCCTCTGCCTGGGTGCCTCGGCCTAAATGTGTGACAGTGGCCTGTTCCAGTGGTGGGTGACGTGAAGCCTGATTCTCTGCTATGACATGAATACAGATTCTGCGCTGACATAAGGCCAGATTCTCTGTTACGGGACCTCTCTCCTCTGCCTGGGTGCCTGGGCCTAAATGTGTGACAGTGGCCTGTTCCAGTGGTGGGTGACGTGAAGCCTGATTCTCTGCTATGACATGAAGACAGATTCTGCACTGACATAAGGCCAGATTCTCTGTTACGGGACCTCTCTCCTCTGTCTGGGTGCCTGGGCCTAAATGTGTGACAGTGTCCTGTTCCAGTGGTGGGTGACGTGAAGCCTGATTCTCTGCTATGACATGAAGACAGATTCTGCGCTGACATAAGGCCAGATTCTCTGTTACGGGACCTCTCTCCTCTGCCTGGGTGCCTGGGCCTAAATGTGTGACAGTGGCCTGTTCCAGTGGTGGGTGACGTGAAGCCTGATTCTCTGCTATGACATGAAGACAGATTCTCTGCTGACATAAGGCCAGATTCTCTGTTACGGGACCTCTCTCCTCTGCCTGGGTGCCTGGGCCTAAATGTGTGACAGTGGCCTGTTCCAGTGGTGGGTGACGTGAAGCCTGATTCTCTGCTATGACATGAAGACAAATTCTGCGCTGACATAAGGCCAGATTCTCTGTTACGGGACCTCTCTCCTCTGCCTGGGTGCCTGGGCCTAAATTTGTGACAGTGGCCTGTTCCAGTGGTGGGTGACGTGAAGCCTGATTCTCTGCTATGACATGAAGACAAATTCTGCGCTGACATAAGGCCAGATTCTCTGTTACGGGACCTCTCTCCTCTGTCTGGGTGCCTGGGCCTAAATGTGTGACAGTGGCCTGTTCCAGTGGTGGGTGACGTGAAGCCTGATTCTCTGCTATGACATGAAGACAGATTCTGCGCTGACATAATGCCAGTGTCTCTGTTACGGGACCGCTCTCCTCTCTCTGGGTGCCGGGGCCTAAATGTGTGACAGTGGCCTGTTCCAGTGGTGGGTGACGTGAAGCCTGATTCTCTGCTATGACATGAAGACAGATTCTCTGCTGACATAAGGCCAGATTCTCTGTTACGGAACCTCTCTCCTCTGCCTGGGTGCCTGGGCCTAAATGTGTGACAGTGGCCTGTTCCAGTGGTGGGTGACGTGAAGCCTGATTCTCTGCTATGACATGAAGACAAATTCTGCACTGACATAAGGCCAGATTCTCTGTTACGGGACCTCTCTCCTCTGTCTGGGTGCCTGGGCCTAAATGTGTGACAGTGGCCTGTTCCAGTGGTGGGTGACGTGAAGCCTGATTCTCTGCTATGACATGAAAACAGATTCTGCGCTGACATAAGGCCAGATTCTCTGTTACGGGACCTCTCTCCTCTGCCTGGGTGCCTGGGCCTAAATGTGTGACAGTGGCCTGTTCCAGTGGTGGGTGACGTGAAGCCAGATTCTCTGCTATGACATGAAGACAGATTCTGCGCTGACATAAGGCCAGATTCTCTGTTACGGGACCGCTCTCCTCTGTCTGGGTGCTGGGGCCTAAATGTGTGACAGTGGCCTGTTCCAGTGGTGGGTGACGTGAAGCCTGATTCTCTGCTATGACATGAATACAGATTCTGCGCTGACATAAGGCCAGATTCTCTGTTACGGGACCTCTCTCCTCTGCCTGGGTGCCTCGGCCTAAATGTGTGACAGTGGCCTGTTCCAGTGGTGGGTGACGTGAAGCCTGATTCTCTGCTATGACATGAATACAGATTCTGCGCTGACATAAGGCCAGATTCTCTGTTACGGGACCTCTCTCCTCTGCCTGGGTGCCTGGGCCTAAATGTGTGACAGTGGCCTGTTCCAGTGGTGGGTGACGTGAAGCCTGATTCTCTGCTATGACATGAAGACAGATTCTGCGCTGACATAAGGCCAGATTCTCTGTTACGGGACCTCTCTCCTCTGTCTGGGTGCCTGGGCCTAAATGTGTGACAGTGGCCTGTTCCAGTGGTGGGTGACGTGAAGCCTGATTCTCTGCTATGACATGAAGACAGATTCTGCGCTGACATAAGGCCAGATTCTCTGTTACGGGACCTCTCTCCTCTGCATGGGTGCCTGGGCCTAAATGTGTGACAGTGGCCTGTTCCAGTGGTGGGTGACGTGAAGCCTGATTCTCTGCTATGACATGAAGACAGATTCTCTGCTGACATAAGGCCAGATTCTCTGTTACGGGACCTCTCTCCTCTGCCTGGGTGCCTGGGCCTAAATGTGTGACAGTGGCCTGTTCCAGTGGTGGGTGACGTGAAGCCTGATTCTCTGCTATGACATGAAGACAAATTCTGCGCTGACATAAGGCCAGATTCTCTGTTACGGGACCTCTCTCCTCTGTCTGGGTGCCTGGGCCTAAATGTGTGACAGTGGCCTGTTCCAGTGGTGGGTGACGTGAAGCCTGATTCTCTGCTATGACATGAAGGCAGATTCTGCGCTGACATAAGGCCAGATTCTCTGTTACGGGACCTCTCTCCTCTGCCTGGGTGCCTGGGCCTAAATGTGTGACAGTGGCCTGTTCCAGTGGTGGGTGACGTGAAGCCTGATTCTCTGCTATGACATGAAGACAGATTTTGCGCTGACATAAGGCCAGATTCTCTGTTACGGGACCTCTCTCCTCTGTCTGGGTGCCTGGGCCTAAATGTGTGACAGTGGCCTGTTCCAGTGGTGGGTGACGTGAAGCATGATTCTCTGCTATGACATGAAGACAGATTCTGCGCTGACATAAGGCCAGATTCTCTGTTACGGGACCTCTCTCCTCTGCCTGGGTGCCTGGGCCTAAATGTGTGACAGTGGCCTGTTCCAGTGGTGGGTGACGTGAAGCCTGATTCTCTGCTATGACATGAAGACAGATTCTCTGCTGACATAAGGCCAGATTCTCTGTTACGGGACCTCTCTCCTCTGCCTGGGTGCCTGGGCCTAAATGTGTGACAGTGGCCTGTTCCAGTGGTGGGTGACGTGAAGCCTGATTCTCTGCTATGACATGAAGACAGATTCTGCGCTGACATAAGGCCAGATTCTCTGTTACGGGACCGCTCTCCTCTGTTTGGGTGTCGGGGCCTAAATGTGTGACAGTGGCCTGTTCCAGTGGTGGGTGACGTGAAGCCTGATTCTCTGCTATGACATGAAGACAGATTCTGCGCTGACATAATGCCAGTGTCTCTGTTACGGGACCGCTCTCCTCTCTCTGGGTGCCGGGGCCTAAATGTGTGACAGTGGCCTGTTCCAGTGGTGGGTGACGTGAAGCCTGATTCTCTGCTATGACATGAAGACAGATTCTGTGCTGACATCAGGCCAGATTCTCTGTTACGGGACCTCTCTCCTCTGCCTGGGTGCCGGGGCCTAAATGTGTGACAGTGGCCTGTTCCAGTGGTGGGTGACGTGAAGCCTGATTCTCTGCTATGACATGAAGACTGATTCTGCGCTGACATGAAGCCAGATTCTCTGCTATGGCATGAAGAGACTGATTCTCTGCTGACATGAAGCCAGATTCTTTACTATGGCATGAAGAGACTGATTCTCTGCTGACGTGAAGCCAGATTCTCTGCTATGGGACCTCTGTCCAATTGATATTGGTTCATTTTTATTTTTTTAATTTTAATTTTAATTCATTTCCCTATCCACATTTGTTTGCACGGGATTTACCTACATGTTGCTGCCTTTTGCAGCCCTCTAGCTCTTTCCTGGGCTGTTTTACGGCCTTTTTAGTGCCCAAAAGTTCGGGTCCCCATTGACTTCAATGGGGTTCGGGTTCGGGACGAAGTTCGGATCGGGTTCGGATCCCGAACCCGAACATTTCCGGGAAGTTCGGCCGAACTTCTCGAACCCGAACATCCAGGTGTTCGCTCAACTCTAGTGGCTAAGTATAACTTGGCCGTTTGTTTATTCAGGAATTCTTTCCCTTCTGACTTTGGCTCCACCCCCCTCCTCTGTGGAAAGAGGGCTTCACAGCCTTGACATTTCGAGATGTCTTAGGATTTACCTGGAACGCTCCAATGTATTTAAGAGAGATGAGAACCTCCTTATCCTCTTTTCCGGTGCCCACAAGGAGAGGAAAGCCTCTAAGCCCTCCATCAGTCGATGGATTAAAGAGGAAATTCGGGAGTCCTATATCTCTCAGGGTTCGAAGCATCCGTTTGTAAGGGCCCACTCTACACGGGTAGTGGCTACTTCTTTTGCAGAGAGAAGCTCGATTCCATTGGATGTGATCTGTAAGTCAGCTTCTTGGAGTTCTCACTCCACCTTTATCTCACACTATAGAGTGGATTCTAGAATTCATAGCTATTCCTCATTTGGCCGGACAGTATTAACTTCCGCGAGGCATGAGGACCCTCCCATGGGGGTTTCTTCTTGCTAAATCCCCATTTGTGCCACTGGTTAGGACGTAAGGGAATTGTTAATTTCTAATGATAATTTGTTTTCCATTAGTCCTAACAGTGGCACACAAATATCCCCCCTTCGTTATACTTTAAAGCTGTTGTTTTTTCTCTTTTCTACTTGTAACTACACAAGGCCCTGGGGGGTGACGCCGCCTCTTTATTGGGGGTGGGAGGGCGTATGTTCATTTAGTTTTTAATTTTTTATTGTAAATTCTTTATTTTTCAAAATTTTTCAAGACACATCCAGACATGAAAAGCAATTACATTGCAAACAGGTAGCTTCTTAGAGGCATCCATTAATCACATATACCGGAAAATTACATCAGGCTATTATTAAAGGTATACAGAATTATTTTAGTACATAGAGTAGTAATCCTTGGAGGTATATTTTACTCAAACTGTACATAAGAGCTCATATATGTCTATACCTGAGAGCCTCAGTTATCAAGCTATGATCTTACTCTATTAGGTATAGTTAGGGCCTCCGAGAAAAAACACAAAAGGGAGGGATGGAGGGAAAGGAAAAGAAAAGGAAAAAAGGTAGGGGGAGAGGGGAGGGGGGGGGGAATTAGCCAACTCATCTATAACTTACTCAGCAATATCTGAATCATTCCGAAATGTATAGGACTTGTTTTCATATTATTGTATTTAGTCATCGTTTAACCACTCACTCACTCTTATGTGGGTTTCAATCCATCAGATTTCACAACCTCCCATAGATTCCAAATCTTAAGAAAGCTATCATGACTTCTGTTTATCCAGCTAGTCATTTCTTCGAAGTTATAGATTTGATCTACTTTTGCCTTCCATTCTTGAAGAGTGGGAGGGTATGTGTCTAACCAATGTAGTGGAATAAGAGACTTAGCTATTGCTATCAAGTGAGACAGAAGATTTTTCTTTGATGGTGTGTAGTAACTAACAGGTTTCGAGATAACTACCATCTCTAGGGAAATATTGAAATCTGGTACCGCTATCTTCTTGATTGCTTTATTTATTTCTTCCCAAAACTTGGCAATACGGGGGCAGGCCCACCAGATATGTGAAAGAGATCCTACCCCTTCACCACATCTCCAGCACTCCTGGGAATCAGACAGACCTCTTTTGTTAGTTTTTAATTTATTAAAAGTTCCACCTGTCCTAACCAGTCCACAGGGGCAAAATACCCCATTTGTGCCACTGTTAGGACTAAGGCCTCTTTCACACGGGCGTTGCGGGAAAATGTGCGGGTGCATTGCGGGAACACTCACGATTTTTCCGCGCGAGTGCAAAACATTGTAATGCGTTTTGCAATGGCGTGAGAAAAATCACACATGTTTGGTACCCAGGTGTTGTGTAGATTGTATTATTTTCCCTTATAACATGGTTATAAGGGAAAATAATAGCATTCAGATTTAGCTGAATATGAATTGTAGGCCTAGTATTTAGGCCCTGGATGACAGGTATCCCTTTTACGGACAGAATTAGACTTGGAAATGCACGGTAGCTTGTGAAGTTATTGAGGATGACCCTACCCGCACCTTCAATCTAATATACCCTTTTATGGATAGATTTAAACTTGGCCTGATACAGCAGATTTAGGGAATTGCTAAGTTGGGAATTGTATTTCAACCCAGAACAAAAACTGTGCTTTGGCGGACACTAAATAAATTGACCAGCCACAGCAGTAACAACAGATTTAGCTGAATATAAATTTTAGGCCTATTATTTAGGCGCTGGGTGACAGGTATACGTTTACGGACAGAATTAGACTTGGAAATGCACGGTAGCGTGTGAAGTTATTGAGGATGACCCTATCAGCACCTTCAATCTAATATACCCTTTTATGGATAGATTTAAACTTGGCCTGATACAGCAGAAAACAATTATTGAGGGAATTGCTAAGTTGGGAATTGTATTCAACCAAGAACAAAAACTGTGCTTCGGCAGACAGCAGACAGTATTACAATTGGCTAGCCACAGCTGAAACACCAGATTTAGGGTACTGCTATTTTGGCAATTGTATTTTACCCCTCAATAAAATAGCAAGCACAGTCAAGCCCCTGATGTAGGATATAGCAACAAAAAAAAAACCACACTATTGATGGTTAAAAATGGACTTGGTGGCAGCTTGTGCAGGCGCACCACAAAAATGGCCGCTGATCACCCCAGAAAAAAGTGACTGAAAAACGCTCTGGGCAGCCTTAAAACAGTGAGCAATTGAATAGCAGAGGTTGTATGATACACAGCTGTATATCGATCACTTCAGTAAGTAAATCACTGCCTAATCTCGCCCTAACAGCAGCAGCTGCATTCTATCCCTACACTGATCAGAGCAGAGTGACGTGCGGCGCTACGTGACTCCAGCTTAAATAGAGGCTGGGTCACATGCTGCAGTGGCCAATCACAGCCATGCCAATAGTAGTCATGGCTGTGATGGCCTCTTGGGGCAAGTAGTATGACGCTTGATGATTGGCTGCTTTGCAGCCTTTCAAAAAGCGCCAAGAAAGCGCCGAACACCGAACCCGATCCCAGACTTTTACGAAAATTCGCTCATCCCTAGTAGTGTTGTATCATGTTGTACTCCCTCAGGCAAAAATGACTTATGATTGTTAACCACCTCCCGACCGCCTAATGCAGGGATTCGTCCTGCGGGCGGCCGGGTAATTCCTCCTGGACGCATCGGCGCGTCATCTCGCGAGACGCGAGATTATATGCATAGCCGGCCCACGTATGCGCAGGGCGGGCCGGGAAAGGTTACAGGAGAAGTTCGTCACCAGCCTGCCAGCCAATGATCATCGCTGGCAGGTTGGTGACTTTTAAAAAATCTAATCACAAGCCATTTAACCTCCTCAGGACCGCCGAACGCAGGATTGCGTCCTGGCGGCGGCCCTGTTATTCCTCCTAGACGCGCCGATGCGTCCTCTCGCGAGACGCGAGATTTCGAGCATAGCCGGCCCGCACATGCGCAGTGCGGGCCGGGAATCGGCGCAGGAGAAGTTCGACACCAGCCTGCCAGCCAATGATCATCGCTGGCAGGCTGGTGACTTAAAAAATCAAATCTCAGAAGCCATATAACACACTATATTTATAAATATAGTGTGTTAAATGGCTTCTGTGCTCTCTGTTAGGTCCTTTTCGTCGGTTGGTCCCAGCAGAGAGCACACATCACTGCGAGTACACCAAACACTACACACTTAGCCCCAGATCGCCCCCCATCACCCTAATTAACCCCTTGGTCACCCCTGTCAATCACTAGTGAAAGGGAAAAAAGTGATCAGTGTAAACTGTCACTTTTTTTTTTCACCAGTATTGACTGTTAGGTTTAGGATAGTTTAGGCCCTTTTGGTAGGTAGTTAGCGTGGGTTAGCACCCAGCCCACCGCACCGCAGTCACTGATTCGCTGATTAGCGTATTGCTAATCAGCATTTGTACTTTTATAGTATCTGTAAGTGTTTAGAACTGATCACAGTCAGATCTATAATTGTATTAGTGTCACCTTAGCTCGCCCTCCACCCAAAACGCAGTGTTGGCCCAATCAGGCCTGATCGGTCGCCCACACGTGCGTTCACCCACGCCCGCCTCCCCGCAGTGACAAAAATTATATATTTTTTTTTATCACTGCACAATCACTTCACAAGCGCTGCGGCGATAAAAAAATCAGTTTTGATATTTTTTATCAATCGCAGCGGCTTCCTGTACTTCGCTAGACAGGCTTGCTTTTTTTCTTGGGTAGTCTCAGGGAATACCCCCTAAATTTAGTTGACCAAATGGCAAGTAAGGGGTATTCTTCTGAAGAGGCCTACAGGCTTCTGACCCAGTCGGATGAGGAATGGGAACCCTCATCTGACGAATCCAGCGGTTCAGAATACAAACCTGTAGAAAGCAGTGGCAGTCTGACCCAAAGTTCGGACGATGAGGTTGATGTCCCTGATACCACCAGGCGTACCCGGCCCCGTGTTTCTAGACCACAGGTTGCACAGGGTCCGCTTCAAGGGCAGCAGAGTGGGGCTGGCGCTGTTGGATTACGTGGTGAGGCATACACCAGCAGCGCAGCCTATCCTGGACCTAGTACCAGCACTGCCGTAGAACATGGTGAAGTGGCGAGCACCAGAAGGGCAGTTGAAGCTGGTACGGTGGCACGTGCATTAGTTCCCCCGTCGCAGCCACCGCACAGACAGGCCCGTAGAGCCCCTAGAGTTCCTGACGTGCTGGCAAACCCTGATTGGCAGCCCCCAACTTCAGCCGCACCATTAGTTCCCCCTTTCACCGCCCAGTCTGGAGTTCGGGTTGAGACAGCTCAGATCGGATCGGCACTGGGGTTTTTTGAGCTGTTCTTGACTGCGGAGCTCTTGGACTTAGTCGTTGCAGAAACAAATCGGTATGCCACTCAATTTATAGCCGCCAACCCAGGAAGCTTTTATGCCCAGTCTTTCCGGTGGAAACCCGTCCAAGTTTCCGAATTTAAAACTTTTCTGGGCCTTCTCCTCAACATGGGCCTGACAAAAAAGCATGAATTGCGGTCATATTGGTCCACAAACCCAATTCATCACATGTCCATGTTCTCTGCTGCCATGTCCAGGACACGATTTGAGACCATCCTGCGTTTCCTGCACTTTAGTGACAACAGCACCTCTCGTCCCAGAGGCCACCCAGCTTTTGACCGGCTCCACAAGATTCGGCCCCTCATAGACCACTTTAACACCAAATTTGCAGATTTGTATACCCCTGAGCAAAACATCTGCGTAGACGAGTCCCTGATACATTTTACCGGGCGCCTTGGCTTCAAACAATACATCCCAAGCAAGCGTGCCCCTCTTGAGGCATTTGTTTCTAGAACAGATTGGCTGCTGTGGCACCGCGCGACCTAGTCGCCGGGGCTTCCCCCAACGGCTCGTTACCCTCCGTCTTGCAAGGGGGGAGAGGGCTGCCTTGTGTAACGAAGAACTGCTCGCGGTGAAATGGAGAGACAAGCGTGATGTTTACATGCTCTCCTCCATTCACGCAGACACTACAATCCAAATTGAACGGGCAACCAGTGTCATCGAAAAGCCTATCTCGGTCCACGACTATAATTTGCTCATGGGAGGGGTGGACTTCAATGACCAGATGTTGGCTCCTTATTTACTCTCCCGCAGGACCAGACGCTGGTATAAGAAGGTGTCTGTATACCTAATTCAATTGGCTATGTACAATAGTTTTGTTCTCTACAGTAAGGCTGGGAGAACAAGATCCTTCCTCAAATTTCAGGAAGAGATCATCGAGAACCTCCTGTATCCAGGAGGTTCTGTGGCCCCAACCACCAGTGAATTGAGCCATCTACATGAGCGACATTTCCCCAATGTCGTTGCTGGTACCTCAACCCAAGGGATTGCATGACACAGGACAGGCACACAGGGGTCTTAGGGCCCTTTCACAAAGAGCTGCTGCAAACCTCTCCTTTCACCTGGGACAAAGTGCATAATGTACTTCGCCACATCTCTGGGCGATTTGCGCTTTGCACATTGTCCCATGGGGAAGGAGAGGTTTGTCCTATAAAGGTAAAAATAAAAAATAAAAATCACAGGTAAGCAAAAAAGTTAATGTTCCAAAAGTTCAATAAAGTTTATAAAAGTTAATGTTCTGTTTCAAATGTTATATAAAGTTAATAAAGGAATAAACTGGGTTGGGCGTCACTCAGTATCAGGCAAACATATAGCCAGGTTGGATTATATCAGAATAAATTTTATAGTGTATATCACACACATAATATATACAACATGTTGCATAAAAACAATATACATTAAAAAACAACAATAATATATAAAAACCTTGTAAAAGACCTAAAGATCGATTGCACTGAGTCAATTGCGCCAAAACGGGGCTATTCACCGTAACTTTTGTAAGTTATCCCAAAGTATGTGGCCCAGAGAGATAGTCTGATGCAGATGAATGCCACAATAGGTTAGGCGTCAAAGTCATATAATTAAATATGTATGCAAACGGTACTTATATAACAGGGTACTTTACCACTCCTGCGTCTTCTACTATCGTTGGTCCGCTTGTACACTGGAGCTTTTTAGTGTGTTGCTCTGTTGTAAGCTGCAAGGATCTGTGAGTAGAGTTTTCCACGCTCTTGGATATTCGTTGCAGCGGTATAGCTTTGCTTCACCGCTGTGACCTGCCAGGACCTGTGTAGCTTCCCACGTGGTTTACTGCGCGGTCATGTGACTTGTGATTCCAGGCGGGAATTTCAAATCTCTTTAGATGCAGGAGGTTTGCTTCGTAGTTGCTTTACTTCCAAATGAGGAAATATGTAGTTGTAAGCACTTCTTTCATGGTGGTCCCTCACTGTTATTACCATACGCGTTTTGGGGTAAAAGGACCCCTTCTTCAGTGGTGTTAACAGTGTTGGCCAAATGTCCTTTTTTATACATTATCCTTAATTGGAGCATTGCATGTTGGGACAGTGAGGGATTCGGAAGACATGGATGTGGATTTCAGTTTCCTTTCTGGGATATACACTGCTCAAAAAAATAAAGGGAACACTTAAACAACACAATGTAACTCCAAGTCAATCACACTTCTGTGAAATCAAACTGTCCACTTAGGAAGCAACACTGAGTGACAATCAACTTCACATGCTGTTGTGCAAATGGGATAGACAACAGGTGGAAATTATGGGCAATTAGCAAGACACCCCCAATAAAGGAGTGGTTCTGCAGGTGGTAACCACAGACCACTTCTCAGTTACTATGCTTCCTGGCTGATGTTTTGGTCACTTTTGAATGCTGGCGGTGCTTTCACTCTAGTCGTAGCATGAGACGGAGTCTACAACCCACACAAGTGGCTCAGGTAGGGCAACTTATCCAGGATGGCACATCAATGCGACCTGTGGCAAGAAGGTTTGCTGTGTCTGTCAGCGTAGTGTCCAGAGCATGGAGGCGCTACCAGGAGACAGGCCAGTACATCAGGAGACGTGGAGGAGGCCGTAGGAGGGCAACAACCCAGCAGCAGGACCACTACCTCTGCCTTTGTGCAAGGAGGAACAGGAGGAGCACTGCCAGAGCCCTGCAAAATGACCTCCAGCAGGCCACAAATGTGCATGTGTCTGCTCAAACGGTCAGAAACAGACTCCGTGAGGGTGTTATGAGGGCCCGACGTCCACAGGTGGGGGTTGTGCTTACAGCCCAACACCGTGCAGGACGTTTGGCATTTGCCAGAAAACACCAAGATTGGCAAATTCGCCACTGGCGCCCTGTGCTCTTCACAGATGAAAGCAGGTTCACACTGAGCACATGTGACAGACGTGACAGAGTCTGGAGACGCCGTGGAGAACGTTCTGCTGCCTGCAACATCCTCCAGCATGACCGGTTTGGCATTGGGTCAGTAATGGTGTGGGGTGGCATTTCTTTGGAGGGCTGCACAGCCCTCCATGTGCTCACCAGAGGTAGCCTGACTGCCATTAGGTACCGAGATGAGATCCTCAGACCCCTTGTTAGACCATATGCTGGTGCGGTTGGCCCTGGGTTCCTCCTAATGCAAGACAATGCTAGACCTCATGTGGCTGGAGTGTGTCAGCAGTTCCTGCAAGACGAAGGCATTGATGCTAGGGACTGGCCCGCCTGTTCCCCAGACCTGAATCCAATTGAGCACATCTGGGACACATTTCTCGCTCTATCCACCACAGACTGTCCAGGAGTTGGCAGATGCTTTAGTCCAGGTCTGGGAGGAGATCCCTCAGGAGACCGTCTGCCACCTCATCAGGAGCATGCACAGGCGTTGTAGGGAGGTCATACAGGCACGTGGAGGCCACACACACTACTGAGCCTTATTTTGACTTGTTTTAAGGACATTACATCAAAGTTGGATCAGCCTGTAGTGTGTTTTTCCACTTTAATTTTGAGTGTGACTCCAAATCCAGACCTCTATGGGTTGAAAAATTTGATTTCCATTTTTTTATTTTTGTGTGATTTTGTTGTCAGCACATTCAACTATGTAAAGAACAAAGTATTTCAGAAGAATATTTAATTAATTCAGATCTAGGATGTGTTATTTTTGTGTTCCCTTTATTTTTTTGAGCAGTGTATAATCTTAATAGGTATTCCTACTAATTAGTCATTTTAAAGCAGCTGGGACTCAGTGCCATATATACGAATTATGAAAACAATAATAAACGCATATGCGATTGCTTCACATCTTGGATGCGTTTTTTTCTTTTTTTCAATAAAACGATTATATTAATATCTAAAATATCCATATATGGTACAGTACATATAAATAAAGTATAAAAACATATGTAATTAGGTCAATGTATATCCTAATTATGAATAAACTAAAAGATAGACCAAAAAATTAAAGAAACGCATATGCGGTTTCTTCGCGTTTTCGGTGCGTTTTTTCAAAAATATATTATAACTGTTAAAATCGGAGACTGGAGATTATATACTGGGGTCTGGATTGCATGTCCGTCCTCATACGATGTGATGTACATAATGAATGTAGAAATAAGATGTATGGGGGCGCGAGCCTACCAGGAAGGGGAGATCTGGGTGCTGGAAAACAGCCTGACACAGATGTCCCATTCATGATAAACCAACGCCCCTTTAAAGGAACCCAAAGAGCTCCATATCAGCATTCAAACCCTTTGGGATTAAGGAATCAAACTCAAACATCCTTTTTGATTCATTTCTTGACATCTGAAGGATATGGTTCCCCCCCCTCTCCATGGGTGTCTAACCCTTTCAAGTGCCATATATATAAGGGTAGATGGATCACTTTTGTGATGATCCCTGTAATGCTTGGACAGAGAGTACAATTCATATCCCTTTTTTATATTAGTGACATGTTCTGATATC
>NW_024400687.1:0-24744 GCF_905171765.1 Bufo bufo | reverse complement strand
CAACTTGGGGGAAAGAAGCGGCCACCCACGGAGCTATGCCTTTTCTCGTTTTTGCTTTTTGGCCACTGCAATGCAGGTGCAGATCAGTTTATCGTCTGCAACTCACCACCTATCATGAGATACCATACCTTTTATGGATTTTTGTAGCTGGCAGAATGAGACTGCGCCTGTTGTCCAATCAAAAATCTGTGCTATTATTGAATGTACTTAGCACCTCTGCAATTGCTCTACCTGCTCCAGTAATCCAAAAGCAGGTTCTAACCCAGAATTTCATTGCAGCTATAAACAATAGTGCTCAGTGCCTATAATACATCCATGCTGACTTCTGTAACTGCAATCCTAACCGTTCCCAGTTTTTCTTATCCATTGAAATGACAGCTCTGTTTAACTGCAAAACAAAATGGCTGCCTCCAGAAAATCAATATGGCAGCCTCCATGAAAATTTCAATAGATGGAACAGTAAGCGTGTCACAATGGAACCCTTCAGCATCCATGGATGATGACATCACAATGGACCCTTGCTGTTTTTCTTCCTGGCAGCAGCCATGATCCTTCATTCTTCAGTCAGGTGTGGATCCATGCACATCAACAGGTATGGGTGCCAATCAACAGGTATGGGTACGTGTTTGTGTGTGTCAAACAAAGGTGTCAGTTTATAGAAAGATTTCTTTAAAGAAAAATTGGCGCTTTTGTGCAAAATGGAATACTGTCCAGCGTCTATTAGCAGGCCCAGAATACAAAAGCCTTCTTATCTGTTTCTGACGGTATGGCCATATAAACTCCAAGAGTACCCCTCTTTACCCTGTGTCGCAACTTGGGGGAAAGAAGCAGCCACCGACGGAGCTATGCCTTTTCTGGTTTTTGCTTTTTGGGCACTGCAATGCAGGTGCAGATCAGTTTATCGTCTGCAACTCACCACCTCTCATGAGATACCATACCTTTTATGGATTTTTTTAGCTGGCAGAATGAGAATGCGCCTGTTGTCCAATCAAAGTTCTGTGCTATTTTGGAATGTACTTAGCACCTCTGCAATTGCTTTACCTGCTCCAGTAATCCAAAATCAGGTTCTGACGCAGAATTCCATTGTAGCTATAAACAATAGTGCTCAGAGACTATAATACATCCATGCTGAATTCTGTGGCTACAATCCTAACCGTTCCCAGCATTTCTTATCCATTGAAATGACAGCTCTGTTTTACTGCAAAACAAAATGGCTGCCTCCAGAAAATCAATATGGCAGCCTCCATGAAAATTTCAATAGATGGAACACTGAGCGTGTCACAATGGAACCCTTCAGCATCCATGGATGATGACATCACAATGGACCCTTGCTGTTTTTCTTCCTGGCAGCAGCCATGATCCTTTATTCTTCAGTCAGGTGTGGATCCATGCACATCAACAGGTATGGGTGCCAATCAACAGGTAAGGGTGCGTTTTTGTGTGTGTAAAACATAGGTGTCAGTTTATGGAAAGATTTGTTTGATGAAAAATTGGCGCTTCTGTGCAAAATGGAATACTGTCCAGTGTCTATTAGCAGGCCCAGAACGCAAAAGCCATTTTATTTTTTTCTAACGGTATGGCCATATAAACTCCAAGAGTACCTCTCTTTACCCTCTGTCGCAACTTGGGGGAAAGAAGCGGCCACCGACGGAGCTATGCCTTTTCTGTTTTTTGCTTTTTGGCCACTGCAATGCAGGTGCAGATCAGTTTATCGTCTGCAGCTCACCACCTCTCATGAGATACCATACCTTTTATGGATTTTTTTAGCTGGCAGAATAAGAATGTGCCTGTTGTCCAATCTAAGTTCTGTGCTATTTTGGAATGTACTTAGCACCTCTGCAATTGCTTTACCTGCTCCAGTAATCCAAAATCAGGTTTTGACGCAGAATTTCATTGTAGCTATAAACAATAGTGCTCAGAGACTAGAATAAATCCATGCTGACTTCTGTGGCTACAATCCTAACCCTTCCCAGCATTTCTTATCCATTGAAATGACAGCTCTGTTTAACTGCAAAACAAAATGGCTGCCTCCAGAAAATCAATATGGCAGCCTCCATGAAAATTTTAATAGATGGAACAGTAAGCGTGTCACAATGGAACCCTTCAGCATCCATGGATGATGACATCACAATGGACCCTTGCTGTTTTTCTTCCTGGCAGCAGCCATGATCCTTCATTCTTCAGACAGGTGTGGATCCATGCACATCAACAGGTATGGGTGCCAATCAACAGGTATGGGTACGTGTTTGTGTGTGTCAAACAAAGGTGTCAGTTTATAGAAAGATTTGTTTAAAGAAAAATTGGCGCTTTTGTGCAAAATGGAATACTGTCCAGCGTCTATTAGCAGGCCCAGAATACAAAAGCCTTCTTATCTGTTTCTGACGGTATGGCCATATAAACTCCGAGAGTACCCCTCTTTACCCTCTGTCGCAACTTGGGGGAAAGAAGCGGCCATCGACGGAAAATATGCCTTTTCTGTTTTTTGCTTTTTGGCCTCTGCAATGTAGGTGCAGATCAGTATATCGTCTGCAACTCAACACCTATCATGAGATACCATGCCTTTTATGGTTTATTGTAGCTGGCAGAATGAGAATGCGCCTGTTGTCCAATCAAAGTTCTGTGCAATCATTGAATTTACTTAGCACCTCTGCAATTGCTCTACCTGCTGCAGGAATCCAAAATCAGGTTCTGACGCAGAATTTCATTGTAGCTATAAACAATAGTGCTCAGAGACTAGAATACATCCATGCTGACTTCTGTGGCTACAATCCTAACCCTTCCCAGCATTTCTTATCCATTGAAATGACAGCTCTGTTTAGCTGCAAAACAAAATGGCTGCCTCCAGAAAATCAATATGGCAGCCTCCATGAAAATTTTAATAGATGGAACAGTAAGCGTGTCACAATGGAACCCTTCAGCATCCATGGATGATGACATCACAATAGACCCTTGCTGTTTTTCTTCCTGGCAGCAGCCATGATCCTTCATTCTTCAGTCAGGTGTGGATCCATGCACATCAACAGGTATGGGTGCCAATCAACAGGTAAGGGTGCATTTTCGTGTGTGTCAAACAAAGGTGTCAGTTTATGGAAAGATTTGTTTGATGAAAAATTGGCGCTTCTATGCAAAATGGAATACTGACCAGCGTCTATTAGCAGGCCCAGAACGCAAAAGCCTTTTTATTTATTTCTAACGGTATGGCCATATAAACTCCAAGAGTACCCCTCTTTACCCTCTGTCGCAACTTGGGGGAAAGAAGCGGCCAACCACGGAGCTATGCCTTTTCTGGTTTTTGCTTTTTGGCCACTGCAATGCAGGTGCAGATCAGTTTATCGTCTGCAACTCACCACCTATCATGAGATACCATACCTTTTATGGATTATTGTAGCTGGCAGAATGAGAATGCGCCTGTTTTCCAATCAAAGTTCTGTGCTATTATGGAATGTACTTAGCACCTCTGCAATTGCTCTACCTGCTCCAGGAATACAAAAGCAGGTTCTAAAGCAGAATTTCATTGTAGCTATAAATAATAGTGCTCAGAAACTAGAATACATCCATGCTGACTTCTGTGGCTACATTTCTAACCCTTCCCAGCATTTCTTATCCATTGAAATGACAGCTCTTTTTAACTGCAAAACAAAATGGCTGCCTCCAGAAAATTAATATGGCAGCCTCCATGAAAATTTCAATAGATGGAACAGTGAGCGTGTCACAATGGAACCCTTCAGCATCCATGGATGATGACATCATAATAGACCCTTGCTGTTTTTCTTCCTGGCAGCAGCCATGATCCTTCATTCTTCAGTCAGGTGTGGATCCATGCACATCAACAGGTATGGGTGCCAATCAACAGGTAAGGGTGCGTTTTTGTGTGTGTAAAACATAGGTGTCAGTTTATGGAAAGATTTGTTTGATGAAAAATTGGCGCTTCTGTGCAAAATGGAATACTGTCCAGCGTCTATTAGCAGGCCCAGAATACAAAAGCCTTCTTATCTGTTTCTGACGGTATGGCCATATAAACTCCAAGAGTACCCCTCTTTATTCTCTGTCGCAACTTGGGGGAAAGAAGCGGCCACCGACGGAGAATATGCCTTTTCTGTTTTTTGATTTTTGGCCACTGCAATGCAGGTGCAGATCAGTTTATCGTCTGCAACTCAACACCTATCATGAGATACCATGCCTTTTATGGATTTTTTTAGCTGGCAGAATGAGAATGCGCCTGTTGTCCAATCAAAGTTCTGTGCTATTATGGAATGTACTTAGCACCTCTGCAATTGCTCTACCTTCTCCAGGAATCCGAAAGAAGGTTCTGACGCAGAATTTCATTGTAGCTATAAACAATAGTGCTCAGAGACTAGAATACATCCATGCTGACTTATTTGGCTACAATCCTAACCCTTCCCAGCATTTCTTATCCATTGAAATGACAGCTCTGTTTAACTGCAAAACAAAATGGCTGCCTCCAGAAAATCAATATGGCAGCCTCCATGAAAATTTCAATAGATGGAACACTGAGCATGTCACAATGGAACCCTTCAGCATCCATAGATGATGACATCACAATAGACCCTTGCTGTTTTTCTTCCTGGCAGCAGCCATGATCCTTCATTCTTCAGTCAGGTGTGGATCCATGCACATCAACAGGTATGGGTGCCAATCAACAGGTAAGGGTGCGTGTTTGTGTGTGTCAAACAAAGGTGTCAGTTTATGGAAAGATTTGTTTAAGAAAAAATTGGCGCTTTTGTGCAAAATGGAATACTGTCCAGCGTCTATTAGCAGGCCCAGAATACAAAAGCCTTCTTATCTGTTTCTGACGGTATGGCCATATAAACTCCAAGAGTACCCCTCTTTATTCTCTGTCGCAACTAGGGGGAAAGAAGCGGCCACCGACGGAGAATATGCCTTTTCTGTTTTTTGCTTTTTGGCCACTGCAATGCAGGTGCAGATCAGTTTATCGTCTGCAACTCAACACCTATCATGAGATACCATACCTTTTAAGGATTTTTTTAGCTGGCAGAATGAGAATGCGCCTGTTGTCCAATCAAAGTTCTGTGCTATTATGGAATGTACTTAGCACCTCTGCAATTGCTCTACCTGCTGCAGGAATCCGAAAGAAGGTTCTGACGCAGAATTTCATTGTAGCTATAAACAATAGTGCTCAGAGACTAGAATACATCCATGCTGACTTATTTGACTACAATCCTAACCCTTCCCAGCATTTCTTATCCATTGAAATGACAGCTCTGTTTAACTGCAAAACAAAATGGCTGCCTCCAGAAAATCAATATGGCAGCCTCCATGAAAATTTCAATAGATGGAACACTGAGCATGTCACAATGGAACCCTTCAGCATCCATAGATGATGACATCACAATAGACCCTTGCTGTTTTTCTTCCTGGCAGCAGCCATAATCCTTCATTCTTCAGTCAGGTGTGGATCCATGCACATCAACAGGTATGGGTGCCAATCAACAGGTAAGGGTGCGTGTTTGTGTGTGTCAAACAAAGGTGTCAGTTTATGGAAAGATTTGTTTAAGGAAAAATTGGCGCTTTTGTGCAAAATGGAATACTGTCCAGCGTCTATTAGCAGGCCCAGAACACAAAAGCCTTCTTATCTGTTTCTGACGGTATGGCCATATAAACTCCAAGAGTACCCCTCTTTATTCTCTGTCGCAACTTGGGGGAAAGAAGCGGCCACCGACGGAGAATATGCCTTTTCTGTTTTTTTCTTTTTGGCCACTGCAATGCAGGTGCAGATCAGTTTATCGTTTGCAACTCAACACCTATCATGAGATACCATACCTTTTATGGTTTATTGTAGCTGGCAGAATGAAAATGCGCCTGTTGTCCAATCAAAGTTCTGTGCTATTATTAAATTTACTTAGCACCTCTGCAATTGCTCTACCTGCTCCAGGAATCCAAAAGCAGGTTCTAATGCAGAATTTCATTGTAGCTATAAACAATAGTGTTTAGAGACTAGAATACATCCATGCTGACTTCTGTGGCTACAATCCTAACCCTTCCCCGCATTTCTTATCCATTGAAATGACAGCTCTGTTTAACTGCAAAACAAAATGGCTGCCTCCAGAAAATCAATATGGCAGCCTCCATGAAAATTTCAATAGATGGAACAGTAAGCGTGTCACAATGGAACCCTTCAGCATCCATGGATGATGACATCACAATGGACCCTTGCTGTTTTTCTTCCTGGCAGCAGCCATGATCTTTCATTCCTCAGTCAGGTGTGGATCTATGCACATCAACAGGTATGGGTGCCAATCAACAGGTAAGGGTGCGTTTTTGTGTGTGCCAAACAAAGGTGTCAGTTTATGGAAAGATTTGTTTGATAAAAAATTGGCGCTTCTGTGCAAAATGGAATACTGACCAGCGTCTATTAGCAGGCCCAGAACGCAAAAGCCTTTTTATTTTTTTCTAACGGTATGGCCATATAAACTCCAAGAGTTACCTCTTTACCCTGTGTCGCAACTTGGGGGAAAGAAGCTGCCACCCACAGAGCTATGCCTTTTCTGGTTTTTGCTTTTTGGCCACTGCAATGCAGGTGCAGATCAGTTTATCATCTGCAACTCACCACCTATCATGAGATACCATACCTTTTATGGATTATTGTAGCTGGCAGAATGAGAATGCGCCTGTTGTCCAATCAAAGTTCTGTGCTATTATGGAATGTACTTAGCACCTCTGCAATTGCTCTACCTGCTCCAGGAATCCGAAAGAAGGTTCTGACGCAGAATTTCATTGTAGCTATAAACAATAGTGCTCAGAGACTAGAATACATCCATGCTGACTTCTGTGGCTACAATCCTAACCCTTCCCAGCATTTCTTATCCATTGAAATGACAGCTCTGTTTAACTGCAAAACAAAATGGCTGCCTCCAGAAAATCAATATGGCAGCCTCCATGAAAATTGCAATAGATGGAACACTGAGCATGTCACAATGGAACCCTTCAGCATCTATGGATGATGACATCACAATAGACCCTTGCTGTTTTTCTTCCTGGCAGCAGCCATGATCCTTCATTCTTCAGTCAGGTGTGGATCCATGCACATCAACAGGTATGGGTGCCAATCAACAGGTAAGGGTGCGTGTTTGTGTGTGTCAAAGAAAGGTGTCAGTTTATGGAAAGATTTGTTTAAGGAAAAATTGGCGCTTCTGTGCAAAATGGAATACTGACCAGCGTCTATTAGCAGGCCCAGAACGCAAAAACCTTTTTATTTTTTTCTAACGGTATGGCCATATAAACTCCAATAGTACCCCTCTTTACCCTGTGTCGCAACTTGGGGGAAAGAAGCAGCCACCCACGGAGCTATGCCTTTTCTGGTTTTTGCTTTTTGGCCACTGCAATGCAGGTGCAGATCAGTTTATCATCTGCAACTCACCACCTATCATGAGATACCATACCTTTTATGGATTATTGTAGCTGGCAGAATGAGAATGTGCCTGTTGTCCAATCAAAGTTCTGTGCTATTATGGAATGTACTTAGCACCTCTGCAATTGCTCTACCTGCTCCAGGAATACAAAAGCAGGTTCTAACGCAGAATTTCATTGTAGCTATAAATAATAGTGCTCAGAAACTAGAATACATCCATGCTGACTTCTGTGCCTAAAATCCTAACCCTTCCCAGCATTTCTTATCCATTGAAATGACAGCTCTGTTTAACTGCAAAACAAAATGGCTGCCTCCAGAAAATCAATATGGCAGCCTCCATGAAAATTTCAATAGATGGAACACTGAGCGTGTCACAATGGAACCCTTCAGCATCTATGGATGATGACATCACAATAGACCCTTGCTGTTTTTCTTCCTGGCAGCAGCCATGATCCTTCATTCTTCAGTCAGGTGTGGATCCATGCACATCAACAGGTATGGGTGCCAATCAACAGGTATGGGTGCGTGTTTGTGTGTGTCAAAGAAAGGTGTCAGTTTATGGAAAGATTTGTTTAAGGAAAAATTGGCGCTTTTGTGCAAAATGGAATACTGTCCAGCGTCTATAAGCAGGCCCAGAACACAAAAGCCTTCTAATCTGTTTCTGACGGTATGGCCATATAAACTCCAAGAGTACCCCTCTTTACCCTCTGTCGCAACTTGGGGGAAAGAAGCGGCCACCGCCGGAACTGTGCCATTTCTTTTTTTTGCTTTTTGGCCACTGCAATGCAGGTGCAGATCATTTTATCGTCTTCAACTCACCACCTATCATGAGATACCATACCTTTTATGGATTTTTTTAGCTGGCAGAATGAGAATGCACCTGTTGTCCAATTAAAGTTCTGTGCTATTATGGAATGTACTTAGCACCTCTGCAGTTGCTCTACCTGCTCCAGGAATACAAAAGCAGGTTCTAACGCAGAATTTCATTGTAGCTATAAATAATAGTGCTCAGAAACTAGAATACATCCATGCTGACTTCTATGGCTAAAATCCTAACCCTTCCCAGCATTTCTTATCCATTGAAATGACAGCTCTGTTTAACTGCAAAACAAAATGGCTGCCTCAAGAAAATCAATATGGCAGCCTCCATGAAAATTGCAATAGATGGAACACTGAGCATGTCACAATGGAACCCTTCAGCATCCATAGATGATGACATCACAATAGACCCTTGCTGTTTTTCTTCCTGGCAGCAGCCATGATCCTTCATTCTTCAGTCAGGTGTGGATCCATTCACATCAACAGGTATGGGTGCTAATCAACAGGTAAGGGTGCGTGTTTGTGTGTGTCAAACAAAGGTGTCAGTTTATGGAAAGATTTGTTTAAGGAAAAATTGGCGCTTTTGTGCAAAATGGAATACTGTCCAGCATCTATTAGCAGGCCCAGAATACAAAAGCCTTCTAATCTGTTTCTGACGGTATGGCCATATAAACTCCAAGAGTACCCCTCTTTATTCTCTGTCGCAACTTGGGGGAAAGAAGCGGCCACCGACGGAGAATATGCCTTTTCTGCTTTTTGCTTTTTGGCCACTGCAATGCAGGTGCAGATCAGTTTATCATCTGCAACTCACCACCTATCATGAGATACCATACCTTTTATGGATTATTGTAGCTGGCAGAATGAGAATGCGCCTGTTGTCCAATCAAAGTTCTGTGCTATTATGGAATGTACTTAGCACCTCTGCAATTGCTCTACCTGCTCCAGGAATCCGAAAGAAGGTTCTGACGCAGAATTTCATTGTAGCTATAAACAATAGTGCTCAGAGACTAGAATACATCCATGCTGACTTCTGTGGCTACAATCCTAACCCTTCCCAGCATTTCTTATCCATTGAAATGACAGCTCTGTTTAACTGCAAAACAAAATGGCTGCCTCCAGAAAATCAATATGGCAGCCTCCATGAAAATTTTAATAGATGGAACACTGAGCATGTCACAATGGAACCCTTCAGCATCCATAGATGATGACATCATAATAGACCCTTGCTGTTTTTCTTCCTGGCAGCATTTATGATCCTTCATTCTTCAGTCAGGTGTGGATCCATGCACATCAACAGGTATGGGTGCTAATCAACAGGTAAGGATGCGTGTTTGTGTGTGTCAAACAAAGGTGTCAGTTTATGGAAAGATTTGTTTAACCACTTCAGCCCCCAGTGCTTAAACACCCTGAAAGACCAGTCCACTTTTTACACTTCTGACCTACACTACTTTCACTATTTATTGCTCGGTCATGCAACTTACCACCCAAATGAATTTTACCTCCTTTTCTTCTCACTAATAGAGCTTTCATTTGGTGGTATTTCATTGCTGCTGACATTTTTACTTTTTTTTGTTATTAATCGAAATTTAACGATTTTTTTGAAAAAAAATGACATTTTTCACTTTCAGTTGTAAAATTTTGCAAAAAAAAACGAGATCCATATAGAAATTTTGCTCTAAATTTATTGTTCTACATGTCTTTGATAAAAAAAAATGTTTGGGTAAAAAAAAAATGGTTTGGGTAAAAGTTAAAGTGTTTACAAACTATGGTACAAAAATGTGAATTTCCGCTTTTTGAAGCAGCTCTGACTTTCTGAGCACCTTTCATGTTTCCTGAGGTTCTACAATGGCCAGATAGTACAAACACCCCACAAATGACCCCATTTCGGAAAGTACACACCCTAAGGTATTCGCTGATGGGCATAGTGAGTTCATAGAACTTTTTATTTTTTGTCACAAGTTAGCGGAAAATGATGATTTTTTTTTTTTTTTTCTTACAAAGTCTCATATTCCACTAACTTGTGACAAAAAATAAAAACTTCTATGAACTCACTATGCCCATCACGAAATACCTTGGGGTCTCTTCTTTCCAAAATGGGGTCACTTGTGGGGTAGTTATACTGCCCTGGCATTCTAGGGGCCCAAATGTGTGGTAAGGAGTTTGAAATCAAATTCTGTAAAAAATGACCTGTGAAATCCGAAAGGTGCTCTTTGGAATGTGGGCCCCTTTGCCCACCTAGGCTGCAAAAAAGTGTCACACATCTGGTATCTCTGTATTCAGGAGAAGTTGAGGAATGTGTTTTGGGGTGTCTTTTTACATATACCCATGCTGGGTGAGATAAATATCTTGGTCAAATGCCAACTTTGTATAAAAAAATGGGAAAAGTTGTCTTTTGCCAAGATATTTCTCTCACCCAGCATGGGTATATGTAAAATGACACCCCAAAACACATTCCCCACCTTCTCCTGAGTACGGCAATACCAGATGTGTGACACTTTTTTGCAGCCTAGGTGGGCAAAGGGGCCCATATTCCAAAGAGCACCTTTCGGATTTCACAGGTCATTTTTTACAGAATTTGATTTCAAACTCATTACCACACATTTGGGCCCCTAGAATGCCAGGGCAGTATAACTACCCCACAAGTGACCCCATTTTGGAAAGAAGACACCCCAAGGTATTCCGTCAGGGGCATGGCAAGTTCCTAGAATTTTTTATTTTTTGTCACAAGTTAGTGGAAAATGATGATTTTTTTTTTTTTTTCATACAAAGTCTCATATTCCACTAACTTGTGACAAAAAATAAAAACTTCCATGAACTCACTATGCCCATCAGCGAATACCTTGGGGTCTCTTCTTTCCAAAATGGGGTCACTTGTGGGGTAGTTATACTGCCCTGGCATTCTAGGGGCCCAAATGTGTGGTAAGGAGTTTGAAATCAAATTCTGTAAAAAATGACCTGTGAAATCCGAAAGGTGCTCTTTGGAATATGGGCCCCTTTGCCCACCTAGGCTGCAAAAAAGTGTCACACATCTGGTATCTCTGTATTCAGGAGAAGTTGAGGAATGTGTTTTGGGGTGTCTTTTTACATATACCCATGCTGGGTGAGATAAATATCTTGGTCAAATGCCAACTTTGTATAAAAAAATGGGAAAAGTTGACTTTTGCCAAAATATTTCTCTCACCCAGCATGGGTATATGTAAAATGACACCCCAAAACACATTCCCCAACTTCTCCTGAGTACGGAGATACCAGATGTGTGACACTTTTTTGCAGCCTAGGTGGGCAAAGGGGCCCATATTCCAAAGAGCACCTTTCGGATTTCACAGGTCATTTTTTACAGAATTTGATTTCAAACTCCTTACCACACATTTGGGCCCCTAGAATGCCAGGGCAGTATAACTACCCCACAAGTGACCCCATTTTGGAAAGAAGAGACCCCAAGGTATTCGCTGATGGGCATAG
This sequence comes from Bufo bufo, assembly GCF_905171765.1. Classification (NCBI taxonomy): domain Eukaryota; kingdom Metazoa; phylum Chordata; class Amphibia; order Anura; family Bufonidae; genus Bufo; species Bufo bufo. The sequence continues at coordinate 13,073 of NW_024400687.1, read as the reverse complement.
TGAGTTCATGGAAGTTTTTATTTTTTGTCACAAGTTAGTGAAATATGAGACTTTGTATGAAAAAAAAAAAAAATCAGCATTTTCCACTAACTTGTGACAAAAAATAAAAAATTCTAGGAACTCGCCATGCCCCTCACGGATTACCTTGGGGTGTCTTCTTTCCAAAATGGGGTCACTTGTGGGGTAGTTATACTGCCCTGGCATTTTCCAGGGGCCCTAATGTGTGGTAAGTAGGTAAATGACCTGTGAAATCCTAAAGCTGCAAAAAAGTGTCACACATGTGATATCGCCGTATTCAGGAGAAGTTGGGGAATGTGTTTTGGGGTGTCATTTTACATATACCCTTGCTGGGTGAGAGAAATATCTTGGCAAAAGACAACTTTTCCCATTTATTTATACAAAGTTGGCATTTGACCAAGATATTTCTCTCACCCAGCATGGGTATATGTAAAATGACACCCCAAAACACATTCCCCAACTTCTCCTGAGTACGGCGATACCAGATGTGTGACACTTTTTTTGCAGCCTAGATGCGCAAAGGTGCCCAAATTCCTTTTAGGAGGGCATTTTTAGACATTTGGATACCAGACTTCTTCTCACGCTTTGGGGCCCCTAGAATGCCAGGGCAGTATAAATACCCCACATGTGACCCCATTTTGGAAAGAAGACACCCCAAGGTATTCAATGAGGGGCATGGCGAGTTCATAGAATTTTTTTTTTTTTGGCACAAGTTAGCGGAAATTGATATTTTTAATTTTTTTTCTCACAAAGTCTCCCGTTCCGCTAACTTGGGACAGAAATTTCAATCTTTCATGGACTCAATATGCCCCTCACGGAATACCTGGGGGTGTCTTCTTTCTGAAATGGGGTCACATGTGGGGTATTTATACTGCCCTGGCATTCTAGGGGCCCTAAAGCGTGAGAAGAAGTCTGGAATATAAATGTCTAAAAAATTTTACGCATTTGGTTTCCGTGAGGGGTATGGTGAGTTCATGTGAGATTTTATTTTTTGACACAAGTTAGTGGAATATGAGACTTTGTAAGAAAAAAAAAAAAAAATTCCGCTAACTTGGGCCAAAAAAATGTCTGAATGGAGCCTTACAGAGGGTGATCAATGACAGGGGGGTGATCAATGACAGGGGGGGTGATCAATGACAGGGGGGGTGATCAATGACAGGGGGTTGATCAATGACAGGGGGGTGATCAATGACAGGGGGGTGATCAATGACAGGGGGGTGATCAGGGAGTCTATATGGAGTGATAACCACAGTCATTGATCACGCCCGTGTAAGGCTTCATTTAGACGTCCGTATGCGTTTTGCGGATCCGATCCATCTATCAGTGCATCCGTAAAAATCATGCGGACATCTGAATGGAGCTTTACAGGGGGGTAATCAATGACAGGGGGGTGATCAGGGAGTCTATATGGGGTGATCACCACAGTCATTGATCATGCCCCTGTAAGGCTTCATTCAGACGTCCGGATGCGTTTTGCGGATCCGATCCATCTATCAGTGGATCCGTAAAAATCATGCGGACGTCTGAATGGAGCTTTACAGGGGGGTAATTAATGACAGGGGGGTAATCAATGACAGGGGGGTGATCAGGGAGTCTATATGGGGTGATAACCACAGTCATTGATCACGCCCCTGTAAGGCTTCATTCAGACGTCCGGATGCGTTTTGCGGATCCGATCCATCTATCAGTGCATCCGTAAAAATCATGCGGACATCTGAATGGAGCTTTACAGGGGGTTGATCAATGACAGGGGTGTAATCAATGACAGGGGGGTGATCAGGGAGTCTATATGGGGTGATCACCACAGTCATTGATCACGCCCCTGTAAGGCTTCATTCAGACGTCCGGATGCGTTTTGCGGATCCGATCCATCTATCAGTGGATCCGTAAAAATCATGCGGACGTCTGAATGGAGCTTTACAGGGGGGTAATCAATGACAGGGGGGTAATCAATGACAGGGGGGTGATCAGGGAGTCTATATGGGGTGATCACCAGTCATTGATCACGCCCCTGTAAGGCTTCATTCAGACGTCCGGATGCGTTTTGCGGATCCGATCCATCTATCAGTGCATCCGTAAAAATCATGCGGACATCTGAATGGAGCTTTACAGGGGGTTGATCAATGACAGGGGGGTAATCAATGACAAGGGGGTGATCAGGGAGTCTATATGGGGTGATCAGGGGTGATCAGGGGCTAAAAAGGGGTTAATAAGTGACGGGGGGGTGTAGTGTAATGTAGTGGTGCTTGGTGCTACTTTACTGAGCTACCTGTGTCCTCTGGTGGTCGATCCAAACAAAGGGGACCACCAGGGGACCAGGTAGTAGGTATATTAGACGCTGTTATCAAAACAGCGTCTAATATACCTGTTAGGGGTTAAAAAAAACACATCTCCAGCCTGCCAGCGAACGATCGCCGCTGGCAGGCTGGAGATCAACTCTCTTACCTTCCGTTCCTGTGAGCGCACGCGCCTGTGTGCGCGCGTTCACAGGAAATCTCGCGTCTCGCGAGATGACGCATATATGCGTGACTCTGCGCAGGGCTGCCACCTCCGGAACGCGATCCTGCGTTAGGCGGTCCGGAGCTCTACCTGCTCCAGGAATCCGAAAGAAGGTTCTGACGCAGAATTTCATTGTAGCTATAAACAATAGTGCTCAGAGACTAGAATACATCCATGCTGACTTCTGTGCCTAAAATCCTAACCCTTCCCAGCATTTCTCATCCATTGAAATGACAGCTCTGTTTAACTGCAAAACAAAATGGCTGCCTCCAGAAAATCAATATGGCAGCCTCCACTAAAATTTCAATAGATGGAACACTGAGCGTGTCAAAATGGAACCCTTCAGCATCTATGGATGATGACATCACAATAGACCCTTTCTGTTTTTCTTCCTGGCAGCAGCCATGATCCTTCATTCTTCAGTCAGGTGTGGATCCATGCACATCAACAGGTATGGACTCTTTTAATTTGTAAATAAATAACAAAAGGCCATAACAATATCTATACACAGAAACGAAACACATGACTAAACCCATCCCGACCAGTCCACCACCCCACTAGAACCTACAATACTATTCACACTTAAAACACTTTCGTAACCCCATACTATACATATTTACATATTTGCATCTTACACGTATACATAAAATCCATAAAATAAAATATATAAACAATATACATAAACTATATACAAACTATATACCGACTATATACACAAACTATATACATATGATATACAAATTATATACAACTTATAGAACTAAATCTAACTAACCCACCACCAGTCCACAGCAAATATGCAAACTGATAACCCCCAAAGTTCCAAGGGGATAAACCCCGAGCTTTGAGAAGTCCTAGTCTTTCCCCAGTCGGACTGGGGTCAGTCAGTTTGCAACAAACAAAAAAAACACAATTTTTTTTTTTTTTTATATATATATATATATATTTTTTCTTTATTTTGTTCTTTTTATAATTTTTTTTTTTTTTTATTAGTTTTATATATGTATATAATATATAATAGAAAACAAAAATATATACACTCCCTCCTCCCTCCCAGCCCCCTCCCAACCTAACTAAACCCCACTATAAACTTAACAATACTAATATAATAATATAATATTATCATACACTAACATAATACAAAACATACCTATATAATACAATATAGACACCATAAACCAATACTATTACACCTAAACCAGCTATGGTTCGGTACCCGTAAGCCTTTCCATACTTGCATTACTACAAAACAAAACAAAACAAAAACCTATGTGTGTGCTATATCAGCCCACCACCAGGAAAAGAGCACTACTCAGCTAAGGAACCCCAAAACAGAAGCCCCTCCACAGACGAGAGGCCTTGGGGTCCCCCCACCTTTCGTACTCAAGAGAGCGTACCTTCACCAGGTCACCCATGATGTTCCTATATACCGTCTCCACCGGGAGGATTTTGTGACTCTTTGTTGACACTAGACACCGTGCACACCAGATGTGGTGCCTAACCACTGCACTAACTACGAATAAAGTGCGACGGTCCCTCCCACCAAGGTCTTTGAAAGCCCCATAGGCCCACTCCGCATAGGACAGGGCGGCCAGCCTAGGCCAACCGATGGAAGCCCCCACCCTTTTGTATACCTCTATATTAAAGAGACAATGAAGTAAGAAGTGGTCCATGGTTTCCAGCAGGTTACCACACTCCTCCCGGGGACAACCCCTTTCCTCAGAGTTTCTACACTTCACATTGTCCCTTACATATAGCTTACCGTGGAAGCAGCGCCAAGTCACATCCCAAACTTTCTTAGGGATCCTTTCTGAATTCAACAAAGACAGCCCACCCTCCAGATCCTGACTTGGGCAGTCCCTCAAGGCCAGTGGGGCCTGAAAAAGGTAAGATAGAACCTTCCTGTCAAGGGAAAACCTCGACATGGTCTCCACCTCTCCCTTCCCCAGACCCCACCGTCTCAGGATTCTCAGAACCGGGGCAACGTAAGCCGGAAGATATCCATGTGACGCACGTAGGTCTTTCACTCGCCCTCCTGTCTCCCATTCCTGGAAGAAAGGCCGAAACCACTCCCTACAGGAAATTACCCACAAAGGAGCCCTCTCTTTCCAGAGGTTTGCAATATTAATTTTCAAAAAGGTATTTGTTAAGAATACCACAGGGTTGACCATATCCAACCCGCCTAGTCTCCTTGTGCGGTAAGTAACCTCTCTCCTGATTAGGTTCAGCCTGTTTCCCCACAACATCTGGAAAAAGAGGCTGTAGACCGTACCCCAGAGAGACCCTGGCAAAACACAAACACTGCTTAGATACAAAAGCACGGGAATCAGGTAGCTTTGCACAGGTGAACCCTTTCCCTGAGGGATAAAGACCATCCCTTCCAACGGTCCACCTTTTGGGCGACATCTTTTAGTCTACTCTCCCAATTTTGCTGATGATAATCTCCATCCTGGCCGAAATTGATGCCTAAGATCTTTACGGACTTCTGAGGTTCTGGAAGAGTGCCCTGGAAACAGGATCCCCTTCCCCCAGCCAGAGAGTCTCACATTTGTCCCAGTTGATCTGAGACCCAGAAACCTCTGAATAGCAGTCCACCTCCGACATCACCCAGCTCACCTCATCCTCCGAGGAGGCAAGAATGGAGACATCATCGGCGTATGCCACCACCTTCAGAGATGGCCCCCGCACCGCCAGTTCCATCCCCACCCCCGCCAACGGTCCACGATCTACCCTTCTAATGAAGGGATCAATCGCAAACACATACAGCAAAGGGCTTAAAGGACATCCCTGGCGGACACCAGAAGCCACCTCAAAAGGTCGACCCGACCAACCGTTAATCAACGGGAAACTCTCCGCCCCTTTGTACAAAGTTTGTAACCAGTCTACAAACCTCCCTGGTAGACCATACCACAAGAGAACAGACCACAGGTACTCATGGTTCACCCGGTCAAAAGCCTTCGCCTGGTCCAAAGATAACAGAAACCCTTTCCAAACACCCGCCCTGCCCCGCTCCACGGCTTCTCGGACACTGAGAACGGCGCTAAAAGCGCTCCGACCGGGAACAGAGCAGTGCTGAGCCCCAGAAAGAAGTCTCGGTGCAAACTTCACCAATCTGCAGAAAAGTATTTTTGCCAGAATCTTCCTGTCCACATTGAGAAGCGATATGGGTCTCCAGTTCTCAATGCGGGATGGATCTTTACCCTTTGACAGAATAATCAGGGCTGACTTACCCATTGACTTTGGCAGAGTGCCCGAGGAAAGACACTCGTTAAACACCTCGGTCAAGAGAGGAACTAATTGTTCCTTGAAAGCCTTGTACCACTCGGATGTTAAGCCATCCGGACCTGGCGATTTCTTGGGCCTAAGCCCATCAATGGCCAGTCCCACTTCCTCTTGCCTGATAGGTTCTGCCAAAACATCAAGAGAGGGGTCTATTCCTGCCTTGGGAATAGCTTCAGCCAAGAAAGCTGAAAAACTGTCCCGATTTAGTTCTTTCCTACCCAAGAGGTGAGAGTAGAAAGACCTGACGACCTCCAGGATCCCTGATTTGGACCTATTCAGGGAACCCGTACTGTCGACCAGGCCTACCACAAATTTACTTTTTACTGCCATCTTACAGTTTCCAAAGGGGTCGGGTGAGCGGTACTTCCCGAAATCCCTTTCAGCTACCAAAGAGGCGTATCTATCGTACTGACACCTCTTGAGCAAGGATTTCACACGAGAGATATCCTCACGGCTACCCCCCGTCGAAACCAGTCTTTCAAGTTTCTTCCTCAGTTCCTGGTACAGACAGTATCTGTCCCAGCTCCTGAGGTTAGAAAGCTCACGGAAAAACCTCGCCGTCCTTTTTTTGAATATCTCCCACCACTCCGACTTACTGTTGCAGAGGTCCACCAAGGGTTCCTGGCTCTGAAGGAAATCCTCAAAGGACTGTCTTATTGTCACTTCTTCCAGGAGAGATGAATTCAGCTTCCACATACCTCTGCCCATACAGGGAGTCTCTGCAACATTCAAAGAAAAAATAATCAAACAGTGGTCGGAGAATTCCACTTCCACGGCTTCTAAAGCCGAGAAAACAGCCTCCTCCTTTAAATAAAACCTATCTATTCTAGACCTACGATTTCCCTGATGAAAGGTGAAATCCACGTGGTCTGGCTTATGCCGTAAATGGGCGTCCACCAGACGAGTATCCTCAACTATCCTAGACAACACAATGCTATCAGCATCCAGCCCACCTTTGGAGCCTCCCCTATCACAGGCCCTCGTCACATTGTTGAAGTCCCCTCCAAAGATCACTTGCCGGCTGGTAAAAAGAAAAGGCTTAATCCTCATGAGGAGACACTTGCGGTCCCACTTACTCTGTGGGCCGTAGATGTTTATTAGTCTCAATTCTTGTCTCCCCATGAGGACATCTAAAATCAGGCACCTTCCCATTTCTAACTCGATTATCCTCCTGCATTCCACTCTTTCGGCGGTCTTAAAAAGTACCGCCACCCCGCTACGTGGCTCGGCCGCAAGAGACCAGAAAGACGGACCTAGCCGCCATTCTCGCTTGGCTTTTGCCAGCAGAGTTGTACTTGTTAACCAGGTCTCTTGCAAAAACAAAATATCAGCTTCAATACGGCTGAAAAAATCAAAGGCCAGGAAACGAGCTGCGTCTGACTTAATACTGGCAACGTTAATGCTTGCCAGTGTCAACGGGGTGAGTTCCGCCATCATTGATGATCGAGTTAGATAGCCTTCTTTTTCCCCACCCCACCACCATCAGCATTTTCATCTGAACCATCACACTCCTTCTGTCTTTTCAAACATACAGAGACATCCATACCATCCTTTTTGCCCAAGGTTCCAGGCTTGGCCCCCCCTCCAGAAGGTAATTTACCCCCCGAAGGACAGGGCCCGGCAGCCTGCGAGGAGGCCCCCACGCGTTCTGGCACCACACCCTCCTCCCCCCCAGCTGAAGCAGTTGGGGGATCCTCGTCAAGGGCCTGGTACCGATTAGAGACTTCCACCAGAGGGGACCCAGTGGATCCTTCCTTAGGCCTCTGGTCAAGGATGAGTGGGACAGATGGGTCCCACTCCAGAGAGGGCTTACGACCCTCTCCTTTCTTCTTCTTCTTACTCCGCTTGTTCCTCCTACCCTCCAACCACGCTCTGCCACCCTCGTCCAAGCTTTCGCCGTACGAGGAGACAGGGTTGGCGGATGGGTTAGCCTCCACAGGTTGGGCTTCTGGTTCCCCATCGTCGCTGTACCCCGGGTCACTACAACCGGGATCCTCAGCCAGACCAGCCAAAAGACCAGCTGAAGGATCAGCTGCTACCTGTTCCCTATCCTTACGGCGTTGTTCTAGCCGCCTGATCTTGGACGGCCTTTGCTTCTTCGGATCCTGCCTGCTTCTTCCAGCGCTAGTAGTTCCAGCGCTTGTCCCCTCACCAACTGATTCAGTCCCGGCAGCAGGCTCCTCCCCAACCACAGACCCAGCCTCGCGGCTAGTGCCTGCCTGATCTTGAGCCCGGCCCTGAACCCTGTTGGCGAAGGCAAGCGGACAGCGACTAAACGGGTGACCTAGGTCCCCACAGAGGTTGCACCGGATCCGCCTACAAGATGCGGCAAGATGACCAGTGTCCCCACACTTCGCACACATGCGAACATCGCATTGTGCGCTGAAGTGGGTGGGACTGCCGCACTTGTGACAGACCTTTGGCTGGCCCCTATAGAACACCATAATCCTATCCCTTCCTATGAAGGCAGAGGAGGGAATATGAGCAACAGAATTGCCCCGATCAAACAGCTCCACGCTGAAGGTCCAGGCACCTGACCAGATGCCATGCTCATCGAGCACCTTGGCGGGGAACTGCCCCACCCTACCATATCGACTGAGCCAAGTCATGATGTCTACACTAGACAGTGATTCATTACAGGTCAAAACGGTCACTGTCTTCACAGTCGATTGGCGGGTGATGGCCTCAACGGCAAAACCCCGCCACTCCGGGGTGTTCTTCATCAGCTCATATTTAGACCAGAAAAGCTCCAAACCCTCCGGCCTAACAAAGCTGACGTCGAACATAGCGGTGCCGTAGGGATGTATGAGCGCAAAGATGTCATTCGCGACAAACCCCGCCCCCAGGAGAAGTTCCACAACAGTCTTCCTAGAAGGAACTGCTGCTTCCTTACTCCTCCAATAGAGACGGGCCACATTCCTACGGTCCCTCCCCGGTGTGGGGTGAGTCCATACGATCTCACCCCTCCTTTGTTCTCGGAAGGCCCTAAAACCATGCCTTTCTGTCCAGAAAGCCAGGTCAACCGACCCTCCCTCTACCTGTATGGAAGTCCCCGGTCCTTTTTTTAGGGCCTCCAGGAGGCGCCGCTGCAAGTCACCCCCGCCCGAAACCTTGGGCAAAAAGTCACCCGAAACAACACCCGCATACGTCTTTGTTTTTGCCATCCTCTCTCTCACATCCTTCCTCATTGCTTCCTTCCGCATAACTTCCTCCTCTTCATCCACTTCCGTATCCGCAATATACTCCTCAATCAAAGCTTCCTCATCCACCATCTCAATTTCTTCCTCATCCACAATCCCATTCACCAATTCATTTGTATCCTCATTTATAACCTCGTCTACGTTCTCATTCACCCCCACAGCCACCTGCACATTATTACCCACAATCCCATTAACAACCACATTTGCATCACCTTTCACTCCCCCTGGACTGGTCGGGTTCCCTAAAGAGACCGGAGAATCACTGGGGGCGGGCCCTGAGGAGCCCCCCGCAAAACCCGCAGGGGACTCCCCATCTCCCGCACCCCCCACGGCCCGCACAGTCCTGGGATAATCGACCATAGTGTTCTCTCCAGGTTCCAAAGTCTTTACATCCTCTTTCTCAGCACCACCACCTTGAACCTTGTCCACAATCACCACATCCTTGTCCGCCACACTGTTTGGGGTTTTACCCCCTGCGCTTCCTGTGACCACCCTACCACTACAGGAAGGGGGGGCACCTCCCGTCACCATCTTAGAATTAATCTCCCGCACTGTTTGACCCGATTCCACTACAGGAACCGGGCTGGGCACAGCAGCGGATTCAAAAGGCACAAATTGAAGCACTTCTTCCGTTACAGTTTTATTTTTCTTCTTTCTGATTTTCACCAGCTCATCCTCAGGGACCTCCTCATCCCCAAAATACAGTCTGCCCACCGGGGACTCCAGCTGCCTGACTTCCAGCATTAGCCTTCCCCCAGACCCGCTTTCATCCCCGGAGGCGGCCGCAATCAGGTCTGAGGGGTCCCCCTGGCCACAAGGCAGAGAGTCCGCCTCCGAATCCTGTGTTCCTGGTACCACCTTCCCCTGGCTTCCAGCCTGCTGCCCTGACAAACTGGGGCCAGGCGTACCAGACAGTCCAGACATACCCTGAAACCTGCAGTCATTCCTGAATTTCTCCAAGAATGGGCCGCCATTTTCCACAATGGCGGCCCTCTTCTCCTCAAAAACCGCGATTATCTCCTCCAACCTCACCAGTCTGGAGGAGAGGATTGCCTTCTTTGTCTTAGGCGCCATTTTAAGTTGCATTTGTACATTTTTAAATTCCACATTCAGTCTTTTTAATTCCCTCTTGACCTCCTCATGCATGTTCAGGAAATATGCTACCCGGGAGGAAAAGGTTTTTGGAGACTCCTTAGGGCCCAAAGTACCCCAATTATGCAGTCTCTCAACCGCTGGGCAGGAAGAACCCCCGACACCATGCTTCTTTACAGTAACTTTGTTGCCGGGCTGAGGCACCGACACAGACACACCACATGCTGAATCACCTACCTCAGCCTCTGGCCTCGTCACCTTCTCCACAGCCTTCCCTGTATCCCGTCCAACGGTCCGTCCGGCAGCTTGTCCAGCCATTGCACTTTTCATGTTTCCACCCGCTGCTTGTGCAGCAGCGGGCCTTTCCACAGCATCCTGTTTTCTTGGGTGCTGACTCAAAATGTCCAGAGAGGATCCCAAGCTGGCTGCTCTCCTGGGACCCCTCCGGACCTCACCTGGCACTCCATTGGGCTCACTGCAGGGATCGCGGCCGCTCCTAGTAGCAGGGCCCCTCCTGCCCGCGGCACTTGCGGGGCTGCCCGGCATTACCTGCGACCTTGCGGCCGCTTGCTGCGGAATCTTCACATCCGCGTCGTCGTCCACCTCCAGTAGCGTCAAGGTATCTAAGCCCAGGTCTCCAGTCCTGGAGGCCCTCCTCTCCACTCGCGCATCTCCGCCACGGCTGCCGACACGTGGTGATGAACGCCGGCAGTCGGAGGCCCGGGGATCCATACCGGGAGAAACTGCCACCCCCTGGGGAAAGGGTAGCAATTCCCCCAGCAAACAAAGCGCTGGTAAGCCTCCCGGACCTCACACACCCACAAACAACAGGAAACAGGAAACAGGAACAGGCCTTTTTATTTTTTTCTAACGGTATGGCCATATAAACTCCAAGAGTACCCCTCTTTACCCTCTGTCGCAACTTGGGGGGAAAGAAGCGGCCACCCACAGAGCTATGCCTTTTCTGGTTTTTACTTTTTAACCACTGCAATGCAGGTGCAGATCAGTTTATCATCTGCAACTCACCACCTATCATGAGATACCATACCTTTTATGGATTATTGTAGCTGGCAGAATGAGAATGCGCCTGTTGTCCAATCAAAGTTCTGTGCTATTATGGAATGTACTTAGCACCTCTGCAATTGCTCTACCTGCTCCAGGAATACAAAAGCAGGTTCTAACGCAGAATTTCATTGTAGCTATAAATAATAGTGCTCAGAAACTAGAATACATCCATGCTGACTTCTGTGGCTAAAATCCTAACCCTTCCCAGCATTTCTTATCCATTGAAATGACAGCTCTGTTTAACTGCAAAACAAAATGGCTGCCTCCAGAAAATCAATATGGCAGCCTCCATGAAAATTTCAATAGATGGAACACTGAGCGTGTCACAATGGAACCCTTCAGCATCTATGGATGATGACATCACAATAGACCCTTGCTGTTTTTCTTCCTGGCAGCAGCCATGATCCTTCATTCTTCAGTCAGGTGTGGATCCATTCACATCAACAGGTATGGGTGCCAATCAACAGGTAAGGGTGCGTGTTTGTGTGTGTCAAAGAAAGGTGTCAGTTTATGGAAAGATTTGTTTAAGGAAAAATTGGCGCTTTTGTGCAAAATGGAATACTGTCTAGCGTCTATAAGCAGGCCCAGAACACAAAAGCCTTCTAATCTGTTTCTGACGGTATGGCCATATAAACTCAAAGAGTACCCCTCTTTACCCTCTGTCGCAACTTGGGGGAAAGAAGCGGCCACCGCCGGAGCTATGCCTTTTCTTTTTTTTGCTTTTTGGCCACTGCAATGCAGGTGCAGATCATTTTATCGTCTTCAACTCACCACCTATCATGAGATACCATACCTTTTATGGATTTTTTTAGCTGGCAGAATGAGAATGCGCCTGTTGTCCAATCAAAGTTCTGTGCTATTATGGAATGTACTTAGCACCTCTGCAATTGCTCTACCCGCTCCAGGAATCCGAAAGAAGGTTCTGACGCAGAATTTCATTGTAGCTATAAACAATAGTGCTCAGGACTAGAATACATCCATGCTGACTTCTGTAGCTACAATCCTAACCCTTCCCAGCATTTCTTATCCATTGAAATGACAGCTCTGTTTAACTGCAAAACAAAATGGCTGCCTCCAGAAAATCAATATGGCAGCCTCCATGAAAATTTCAATAGATGGAACAGTAAGCGTGTCACAATGGAACCCTTCAGCATCCATGGATGATGACATCACAATGGACCCTTGCTGTTTTTCTTCCTGGCAGCAGCCATGATCCTTCATTCTTCAGTCAGGTGTGGATCCATGCACATCAACAGGTATGGGTGCCAATCAACAGGTAAGGGTGCGTTTTTGTGTGTGTCAAAGAAAGGTGTCAGTTTATGGAAAGATTTGTTTAAGGAAAAATTGGCGCTTTTGTGCAAAATGGAATACTGTCCAGCGTCTATAAGCAGGCCCAGAACACAAAAGCCTTCTAATCTGTTTCTGACGGTATGGCCATATAAACTCCAAGAGTACCCCTCTTTACCCTCTGTCGCAACTTGGGGGAAAGAAGCGGCCACCGACGGAGCTATGCCTTTTTCTGTTTTTTGCTTTTTGGCCACTGCAATGCAGGTGCAGATCAGTTTATCGTCTGCAACTCACCACCTATCATGAGATACCATACCTTTTATGGATTATTGTAGCTGGCAGAATGAGAATGCGCCTGTTGTCCAATCAAAGTTCTGTGCTATTATGGAATGTACTTAGCACCTCTGCAATTGCTCTACCTGCTCCAGGAATCCGAAAGAAGGTTCTGACGCAGAATTTCATTGTAGCTATAAACAATAGTGCTCAGAGACTAGAATACATCCATGCTGACTTCTGTAGCTACAATCCTAACCCTTCCCAGCATTTCTTATCCATTGAAATGACAGCTCTGTTTAACTGCAAAACAAATGGCTGCCTCCAGAAAATCAATATGGCAGCCTCAATGAAAAT